>NC_034590.1:133977677-134003035 GCF_900095145.1 Mus pahari | reverse complement strand
GTTCTGTAGGCTTCTTGAATGTACATGGGCATCTCTTTCTTTAGGTACGGGAAGTTTTCTTCTGTAATTTTGTTGAAGATATTTGCTGGCCCTCTAAGTTGATAATCTTCATTCTTGTCTACTCCTATTATCTGAATGTTTGGTCTTCTCATTGTGTCCTGGATTTCCTAGATGTTTTGAGTTAGGATCCTTTTGCCTTTTGCCTTTTCTTTGATTGTTGTATCCATGTTCCCTATGGAATCTTCTGCACCTGAGATTCTCTCTTCCATCTCTATTAAGGGGTCATTCTCATTGACCTGGTGGGTAAAGGGCACCCAACAACTCAAACACTAGTCTGCATAAACCTCCATAGAAATAGAAAACAGAAAATCCCTTGGAAGTAACATCTTCTCTTGTGAAGAAACTGTGGGATGTAGCTTGGCAGATTAGAAAATATGAGAGGGGGGAAGAGAGCCAAATTTAGCAAGACAATGGAAAAAGACAACACTCTAGAAACCTCAGTCTGGTACCAGCTGGATCATGTTTCCAACACAGCACCCAAAACCATCCTCTGCGAGCCTGGGCCTGCTGCCTCTGTGTAGGTAGCTCATGTCTGTCAGACCATACACTCATTGCCGTGGAGTCTGAACTCACTGAAAACTAACTTGAGATGTTATATGGATGCATAGTTCAATCCCTTTCAAGAACACAGAGAAATGGAATTAGGTAACAAACAAACAAAAAGTCTTGTTTTTTTGGAGACCTACTTTAGTGAGAGGAAAACATTTGTATAATCGTTGTATAGATATGCTCATAAGTGGCAATGTTAAAATTCAAATTCTTGAGCTGCTTATTTACATGAAAGGAAGGATGATGAGTAAGTTTATTGGATGCAGCCTCTCTGGTTATTATGCTGCTGATGACCGCAGTATCTCTGAATGTGAGAATTTATGCCTTCCAATACTTTCCTAATAGCAAGGAATTAGATTCTTGATGTTTTATAGTAGAAAGAACACAGAATAGATTTCTAATTTCTCCTTCTCAGAGAAGCAGGAACAAAGAGATAGGCATCTTAAAGACTATAGGATGTCCTCCTGGCCCCCTGCCAGACCTCCTCACTCCCTGGGGCCTCAAGTCTCTGGAGGGTTAGGCATATCTTCTCCCACTGAGGCCAGACCAGGCATTCCTCTGCTGTATATACGTCAGGGGCCTTGGACCAACTAGTGTATGTTGCCTGGTTGGTGGCTCAGAATCTGACAGATCTCAGGAGTCCAGGTTAGTTGAGACTGATGGTCTTCCTATGGGGTCACCTTCCTCCTTATCTTCTTCCATAGGGTAAAGAAGGCAAGAATTTGGAACAGCCCCAGTAACTGCCTCGCTTCCATCCAATGCATGGAAATAAGGTTTGAAAATGACATGAAATTGCTATAGGCAGACTTTAGCTTACATCTGAGAAATGGAACTTTCCAGCAAGCTACTCACGAGTGGGATGGCTCCTTACCTATGAGAGCCTGGGGGTAATTGCAAGACTCACATTGGTAAACTAACAAAGGAAACACCAGAAGTAATGGTCAAAGTTCTGTTATGTGGGACGTGGAAAATAAGCTTAGAGCACTTATTCCTCTGGTTTACAATTCATCAATCCAAAAAAGAAAAATATTGGCATATTGAGAGATAAAAAGTTTGTGTTCTAAATATAACAACTGATTAAAAACCATTATAACTATTTGGGCAAATCACTGGAGACTGTGAACCAATTAAGGTGTCATTAAACCTGTTTCACATCTTTTTCTGTGTGTGTTTATACAGAATGATAATAAGAACACAGTGCAGAAAAACCAAAGGAATTCTTTTGCTTTTTGAAATTTCAAAGGCTACACTATGGTTAATATACATGAGGTGCAAACTGCCAAGGAAAAAAGGTCAACTTCTAATACTGAAAGGCACTCTGGAATATGTCACACTGAAACATTTTAAGACAAAATGTTTCTATAAATTTGTGTCACAGAATTACCACAGCATCCTCTGCTCTATTGCAGATGATGGCGAGCCCTGCCTTATACACTCTGAACACTTCATTTATCACTTCCATGAGAGTGAATCCCAAATAGCCATTTCTATGCTCCACTACATCCCTAAACCCTAATCCTTTATCTCAAATTGTATTTTCTCTTTGCTATGCTATTTCTTATTCAACAACCATTCTTTTCTCCACAAACTGCCTCACCCTTTGCTCTCCCCTTGTGGTTACCAAATCTGATTAGGTAGTCTTTAACTTTATTTCTTAAATTCTCTTAAATGTTATTTCTTCTATATTTCTACAAGAATTAGCTTTAAGTCTGACATCCGGCTACTGCTTTGGTTTCATTATCTTTTTCCTTCCAACTATTTATCTCAATTCCTGATTTAGTTTTTATATGCTAATAGTGAGTTTCTTAAAAATGTCACTCAATAAAGTATCAGTTACCAGTGATAACCTATGATCAAATTTAGGCCCACATTTAAGAATGCATGCACTGCTGAAATTTTAACTGGCATGTAGAATGAAACCAACTTGGGGTTTACTAAGAAGATCATGAATTACCAAAAGTCCATGCATAACAACTATAACCAAGCCTAATAAGAATGCATCTGTATATTTGTAGGCTTGAAGCATGGCCCTGACCCAGTGAGGACATCAAGTCATCTCTTCTCCTGGACGAGATTGCCTATTTAGAAAAGGCTAATTATTACATATATCACAAACACAGGTCCTTCCTTGATCTCCTGGAGAGATAGAAAACCGGAAAATCAAATTATTTTAGGTTCCATTTTATTTCAATATATCTGAAAGCCAATTATACAGAGCCAGCGTTCAGGGTACAATGCCTCTCAAGTTGTGTAGTCATCGTTGAAGTTAACAACTAGTAGTTAAATTCTCATATACTGAGTATTCTCAAAATAGAATGCGCCTTTGTGATCTCCCTATTATGTGACTCACACTGAACATTTTATAACTCGATGAAGCTACAGATGATGGTATTCCTGTACTCTGATAGGGAACACTGCTGAAGACAACTGCCAAAACTAATGCTGCCATTTCCATCTGAAATAATATAAGAAATAGATCCTCAAAAAGTCTGCCTTCTTGTCTCTTTGACCAATGAACTGTATCATCTGGAACACAAGCAAATAACCCTTTATAAAAACAAATATTCTCTTACAGATTTACCACATATATTTCAAATGATCAAATTAAATATATGACTGTAAGGGCTATCTTACATTACTGTTAAAGGTAAGGTTCCTATCAAGTAGCATGCAACACTTGGAAGCTAATTTGGGGTTTCAATATCAAGGGTCCTCCCTCCCTTTAGAAGTGAGAAGAGATGGTGCTTGTTTTCCCTTAGCTGTGTATACAGCATAGGTACAGCAGACGTGCTCACCAAAGTCAGAGTAGTCGCCACAGGAGTATGAGAGACTGTGATCGGGCCAGCAACTCCCAACCATTTCACTCAGAACAATCAAATTATTCAATCACCAACACTCTCTACCCCCACTAGCTTTGGAATTGATTCCACTCACATTCACTTCAGTGCTTGCCCTCTGGATTCAAGTTGTGGCAGAGTCATTTGAGTAACACTAAACTTCCCACCATAACTATAAATGTTTCAAGGACAGTGCTCGGCCCCTGCATGGAAGCTTTGGCAACAACAGTAGATTGGGGGGGGGGGGGGAAGTTTCATCTACTGAGGAAATCCCACAGATCTATGGCTATTTGTTTAAAGATGCTATCCATTCTTTCTGATGAAGGGTTTGAACTCACGAGAATATAATGACTCAGGTTCAAGTCTGTGGTCACTGAAACATCAATCTAGGAGAAAGTTCCTCAAAGAAGGGTCATACAAAGTCCAAAATATATGCAAAAATTTGTCGTCAAATGCATGATTCATAGCTGCATATTGTCATGTTAAGATTATGAGTGAAAAAGAAAGCAATAGAGACAGAGACATAAATATACAGAGACAGTAAAAAGGATGATGAACGATTTTAGCAACATCATTGGAAGTCAGAGGGACTGGGTAAAGCTCTCATTCAATTTGTGAAACATCTATGTTCTTGAAAAATGAAATCCTAGGCCATGATGAAGCAATAATTCTTGGCTAGGAGAAAAACTGGAAGCCAAGTTCATGGAAGATCAAGATGATATGGCAGCGCATGACTGTTGGATAGAATAGAATTTAACATCCTTTAATGAGACAACAGAATCCGGATACTCCTTGACATTTAATACCCACTCTTAGGAAAGAGACAGTGGTTTAGAAAAATGACTGTGCAAAAAACTGGAAAAGAACTTATGACCAATGTTAAATAAACTATAAGTAAAATAGCTGACTAACAAGAATCTAGAATGGATATAAGGCAGTCTATGAAATGAAACACTCAATTAGATGTGAAAAGGATTTCACAAGATAGAATACCCTCTTCTAATAACCCTTTATAGGAGTAGATAGATATAGACCAATAGACACACACTCTCACGCACATGTGCACACACACACACATATGCACGCATGCACGCATGCACACATGCACACATACACAACTTCATTTATTCTTAGAAAAAAATCATTAATAGTCTTGCTAAAACCAAGAAGAAGGCAGTTAAGCCTAATATACTTTAAACTCTTTCACTAACATTGAACTGCAGGTGTGAACTAATGTAATTAGATATGAGAAAAGAAATAAAAGTATGCTTTCAAACTCCATGAATATATACCCCAAAATGCCTAGTGAATCAATGGTAAACTGTGAAAATAAAAAAGTATTAGTTAATTATCAAACCCTATATGCAAAGACAAATATCCTTTATATAATAAATAATTTATGAGAATAGTATATAAGAGAAAACTTGATTCAAATGACAATAAACATACTCAGAAATTAATATATACAATTAACTTACAAATACTCATTAAATGAAATGATTTTTTATTTAGAAAACTTTAAAAGATATACATTAGGAGAAAGCTATATCAGGCTCCGAACAGGACTACTCTTAAGGTGCATTTCTTAGTTGATTACATGGACTTTAAAACTTCAGCTGAATCACCACATGAGCTTTGTACATGTGTGTTTTATGAACATCTTAAATTTCACACTATTCCATACAATGTATAAAGCTACTTTTTTTTTTACAATTTCCCTTATGTTTATTTTAGAAAATGTTATGTTTATTTTTATAGCTTGTTCTTTAAATTTAATTTTATTTGTAATTTTTTACACTCCATAGTCCATTTCTAGCCCCTCCCCATCCGCCCTCTGACTGCTCCACATCCCACACCTCCTCCCCACCCCATCTCCGCGTGGATGCCCCCACCCTCACCAGGACATCAAGTGAGGGATGGGGTTGCCATCCCACCGTCACACCTCTGATCCATAATTGCTTCTGTCTGAAAGAATTAAAAGGATGGAAATGGAGAGGAGCCTGAGGAAAGAAGGTCCAGCCACAGGCCCAAAGTGGGATCCAGCTCAAGGGGAGGTCCCAAGGCCTGACACTATTACTGAGGCTATGGAGTGCTCACAAAAAGGGACCTAGCATGTCTGCCCTCCGAAAGACCCAAAAAGCAGCTGAAAGAGTCAGATGCAATTATTTGTACCCAACAAATGGACAGAAGCAACTGACCCCTGTTGTTGAATTAGGGAAGACTGAAAGAAGCTGAGGAGAAGGGAGATTCTGTAAGGAGGACCAGCAGACCCCCGAGATCTTTCAAGCACTGGACCACCAAAGAGACAGCATACACCAGCTGATATGAGGTCCCCAACACACATACAGTAGAGGACTTCCAGGTCTGTGTTCAATCAAAGATGATGCACCTAACCCTCAAGAGTCTGGACTGTCGGACATTTCATCAAGGGTCCCTCCCTATGAGTCCTGGGAGTCTCTCACCTCCCAGGTCTCTAGTGCATTCTGGGGGTTCCCCCCAACCTCCTATTCCTGAGGTTGCATGTTTACATTCCTTCTGCTGGCCCTCAAGCTTCAGTCCATTTCCCTCATCCAATACCTGATCAGGTTCTCTATCCCCCACTGCTCCCTCCCACTGTCCACTTTCCTTCCCAAGTCCCTCTCTCCCTCCCCACTTGTGATTGTTTTCTTTTCTCTTCCAAGCAGGACTGAGGCATCCTCACTTGGGCACTTCAGCTTGTTGAGCCTTTTGAATTCTGTGGACTGTATCTTGTGTATTCTGTGTGTTTTTCTTTTTCTTTTTCTTTTTGCCTAATATCCACTTATTAGTGAGTACATAGCATACATGTCCTTTTGGATCTGAGTTATCTCACTCAGCATGGTATTTTCTAGTTCCATCTATTTGCCTGCAAAGTTCAGGATGCCCTTGTTCTTAATAGCTGAGTAGTATTCCATTGTGTAAATGAACCACATTTTCTGTATCTATTGTTCTGTTGTGGGGCATCTAGGTTGTTTCCAGCTTCTGGCTATCACAAATAAGGCTGCTATGGACTGATATAGCTTTTGCCTGAGAGGCTCAGCCAGAGTCTGACGAATACCGAGGCAGATGCTTGCAGCCAACCATTGGACTGAGCTCAGGGTCCCCAATTGAGGAGTTAAAGAAAGGACTGAAGGAATCAAAGGGGTTTGCAATCCCATAGGAAGAACAACAATATCAACCAACCAGACACCCCAGAGTTCCCATGGACTAAACCACCAACAAAGGATTATACATGGAGGGACCCATGGCTCCGGCTGCATACGCAGCAGAGCTTGACCTTGTCAGGCATCAGTGGAAGGAGAAGCCCTTGGCACTGTGAAGTCTTGATACCCTGTGAAGGGGAATGCAAGGGCAGGGAGACAGGTGTGGGTTGGTGGGTGGGGGAACAACCTCATAGCAGCAGGGGCAGGGGGAAATGAAAATGAAAAATATATACAATTAAAAAGATGAAGATAAAAGATATACATTAGAAGTAGCATGAGTTAAATATTTTTGTAATTGTTTCTAAAGTCTTAAATATTGAAATCTCAGATTTCTCAAAATTAATTGTTGGCTTAATGTGATAACCAGAAAAATGATAAACTAATTATATATATATATATATATATATATATATATATATATATTCACTTTATAAGCAGCAAAAAGGGCTCTAGGGAAAATATAGCTCTCTGTGGTATTGAAATATGATACAATGTCCTTTTTAACCTAAAGCAGTGTGGGTGCTGGTGTGTGACTACACAGTGGAAGCAGAATAAGGAGGCTCAAAATAGAGCCAACAACTTCTGAGAATGTAACACATGATCAAGGTGACATCTCAAATCGCTAGGGCCAAGATATACTCTTAAGTACTGTTTGAGTAATTGTTCAGCCATCTGGAAAATGATAATAATAGATCTATTCTTCATGCAATATACTAGAATAAACTCAAAGTGCATGAAAAATGAATTTAAAAATGAAACTGTCCAAAGTGTAGAGGGGACATGGGCTAATCGTCCATGTATCAGGTACTGCCTTCCAAATGCAATACAAAATCCATATTCTAGAAAATTATCTAGTATAACTTTGATACAGGCATGTAAGATGCTTTATATGGCAAAATTAAGAAATTTAAAAAATTAAAAGAACATGTGCAAACTAAAAGCAAATAGTTGCAAATCTTATCTTTCATAAAGAAAATACCCTGAGTATATATATAAAAAAAATACTTAATATAAAACCTGTCAAAAATGTTCACCTTCCATCTCCATTAGTGTGGGGGGAAAAGAACAATCATGCCATTGAAAATTGTTTTGCAAGGAGGTGGGGGCAAACTGCAGCTCTGCAGTGTGAAGACATGATGGTAAGGGCAGTTTGGAGGCACTTTGGCAGTTTCTCATACACCTATGACGTAATGCAGCAACCTCTGAGTTCCCCCCTAAGAAAAACTATAATGCATGTTCACAAAAGTAAGCATATTAATATTTTAATGCTAGACAAACTGTGGTAGATTCATATAGTTAGATATCACTCAACAATACAACAAGATGTTGATTCACAGACTAACAAAGGTGAACTGACCATCTGCTGAAATAACACAAAGTCAAAATATTAAAATACGTATTTCCAACAAGGACAGGTATCTTTGAGAATAGTGTTTTGCCTAAACATGGTAAAGCTGCAGAAGCAAGGAATCACACACAACAATCCTTCAGCTGATAAATTGATTCCTCTTAAGAATTTGGCTCAGTGTTTCTGAGACTATATGTATGATAGGTATTGGGTAAATACATTGTAGTTAAAGGAAGCATGCTCATCCCTGACTAACAAAAAATTCCTAGTAAAGACATGATAAAATCTAGAATAAACCTAGAGGTTTCCCCCTGGGCCAAAGGCACCAGCATGGACAATTATATATACTAGAGTGAGAATTTTGCTTTCTATGAAAACATAGAATACTATGATAATGTATTTCCTTTTTAATCCCAGGTATGGTATATAGGGCTACTTCAGGTTGTCAACTGCAGCTGACCATGACTTGCCTCATGCTCTGTGGGAGTGTGACTCCTTAACATCAGATACTTTCTGCAAGAGTGTGACATTTGGAATTCTGGGGACTTATCAAATGATATATAAATGCTGGAGCTCTGAGAGCTGGGGCTGTTGTTGTTGGGTTGTGGTTGGTTGTTGGTTGCTGTTGGTTGCAGTTTGTTAAGTAGTCACGAGCAAAGAAAAAATAACAAGAAGAAATTAGATATCGTGGCATTGAAGATCAAACTTGCCCTCAAGAGTGGATGCCCCTAATCAGCAAGAAGTAGCCTAACAATAATGTCGTCCCCTTACCCCTCTATCCTTTTTTCTCTCCTAACCACTGTTAGGGAGTTGAGAGGGTAGAAAAAGAACAAAGAACGTTGGAAGAAATAAACAACTCATAGGCTACAATATACATTTATATATGGGTGTGAGGCATTTATTCATATACATACCTACATGTCTTTTTCTTATCAACAATGACCAAAATCAGTAACTACACAGTGAATAAACACCCTTAGCAAGAAGACCTTTCATTGAAGGAAAGGAGCAGCTCTGTATTAGAGAAAGATGTCTATGGTGATATATAGAAGTCTGTCAAACATGACTTTATTAAAAATTATAATTATAAATAATATGATGTTATTAACCATGTTCCCCTTATATGATACCGAAGAGAACACACCATTGCTATGGTAGATTTTTATGACTCGAAACCTTAATATGGTCACTAGAAAATATCAAACAAGTAGTACGCTTCAAATTATGCAGATGATGAAGATAAGGAAAGATGTGAATTTACCAAAGGCTGGAGAAGAGGGGACACTGTGACCAAATGATCTCAGAAGAGAAAACAGATGCTAGTGAATATTTGGGTAAAAGATTGTCTAGTTTCAAGATGTACCAATGCTAATTTCTTAGGTTCACATCTTAAATAGACATAAAAGTTGCCAAAACTAAGTGGAAGGAAAGGAAAAAGATCTATAAGAACATTTTACTTTAATCAATAAGAATACTTTTGTATCACTTCCTTATTAAATAAACAAAATGAACATCATAAACCAAGTCAAAATTTGAGAAAATACTTTAAAGGTATTCATATGTGAATATTTAATATAAATATTAAAGGGAGAAAGGCACAGAAGAATCTTATGAGATTGACATGAAATGAATATACCCTTTTAAATAATTTCATAAGAAAATTCATAAAGATAAAAGGTTAGTATAAATTCATATTCAGCCTCAACCCACTAAAGAAAAACATTCAATTAAGACTATTTCCTGTAGCAATGAGCATACTCAATATTCAGAAGACTTTTTAAAACATTTGCCTTTAGAATGAACCAGGAATCTTGGGAGGAATAGATGAGCATAGCAGAGATAGATAAAATTTAAGATGAGCTTGGCTTACAGCCAGTGTACACACTGAGCATATATGGAACAATTCAAAAGTCAAATAGAAGAACACAATTTATTATAAAGCACCTGATGAACATGAATCTATTGTTCCAAGCTAACCAGATAGACAATAGTTGATAGACTGAACAATAAATGATAGCCTGGTAGACAATGAGGAGACCTCTAAAACATCAAGAACCAATGAATACAGTAATGTAGGAAATCAAGCACATTTGTGTAGGTATAACGTTATTGTCCACTATGTAGAGATAATCCTTGCATTCAAATGATTTTTGTACCCTCATGTCTGTTTGAAAAACATTGCTCCCCGATTATTCCCTGATTGGTCAATAAAGAAGCTGATTAGCCAATGATTGAGACACACACACACAGAAAGAGAGAGAGAGAGAGAGAGAGAGAGAGAGAGAGAGAGAGAGAGAGAGAGCACAGGAGACACTGAGAAAACAGCTCTAGCAGAGAAAGCCATAAAATGCAAATATGTTCAGGATTTTGGCTGGGAGGTAGACAATTTTATAAGATTAAATAGTGTAATATGGCTCAGTTGTTGTGCCCTTAAAGCTTGTTAAATAAATGAAACACTCCAATCTCAATTATTTAGAAGCTAGCTGGGTTAAGAGAGAAATAGAAGCAATTATTAAAAAAATTGCACATTTAAACTATCCATGGTATAAGAAATGTCAATAAATATTGAATCTAGCAGGGAAAATATGGTGAAAATAGGATAGTTGATTGGCCGTATATTTTTTACAAGGTTCCAAAAAATTACAAGATTTGAAATCAGTGTTTATAATATTGGAGAAATATGATAGTTGTGGTCTAAAACCTTCAGAAGAAAATAGTAGTATCATATCACTGAACTGCCAGACTTTTTCAACTGGATTCAAAACACACTAGCTTGAAATTAAAAACAATACTTTATTGAATTTGTGTATTTATTGGAAGATTAAATGCAGAATGGGAAGCAAATATTCACAGTAAACATGTTTAACAAAAGGATTTAACCAGTATATATATATATATATATATATATATATATATATATATATATATATAAGTTTTAAAATGACAAAAGAATAGAGTAGACAAAACACAAGAGAAATGTGAATTTTTAATAGCAATGCAAAATATTCTTAAGTTTATTAATCACCAGGGAATAGAAAATTAAAACTCCAGTACATCATGTACTTCCAGGAATGCCTTCCACTGAAAAGCTGAAGAGAGTTGGCAAGAAGAGTGTGAAGAAACTAGAGTGTTATATAGCACAATTTTCTTAAAATGTTTATTAAAAGACTTAGGAGCCTAAAATTACTCAGTGGGAAAAGGTACTTGCCACCAAGCATAGTGACCTGAATTTGATGCCCCAAGCCCATATGGTAGGAAACCATATGGTAGTAAAGAATCCACACCTACAGGTTGTCCTAACACACACACACACACACACACACGAGAGAGAGAGAGAGAGAGAGAGAGAGAGAGAGAGAGAGAGAGAGAGAGAGATGAATAAAATGTAATAAGAAATTTAAAAATAGTAATTGCACTATTAAGTGTATTTTTCAAAAAATGTGACGTAAATATCATTTTAAAGAGTTAGACAAAAAGAACCTTGAACATGGAAATAATGTCTACCACTAGATGTATCAGCAGATCGCATTCATATATTCATACGTAATAGTACTACTTACCACTTATAAGGAGTAAGCTCATATCACATAAAGCAAGAGTGAATTTCCAAATACCAAGTGGCATAATTAAAATCTGTTCATTTAATTACTGTGCATGTAATTAAATGTGCATTTAAGAAAACAAAACTGCTCAGTGCCACATATGAGTCAGTAGGTGGCAGAAAGGAGAGGGGCTAAGTCCCCTCAATGTTCTGACCTATGGACACCTGAATGATTAGTAGCCCAATAGTCCCTGAGAAAACAAGCTGGAGCTGATTACCAGTCTGGTTCCAGGAGGCTCAGGCAGGGAGCTAGCCTGAGATGATCACCAGTTGGGTGACATGCAGGCCCAATGGGAAGGGCAGATCATGGCTGAGGGACATAATGTACAAGCAGGACATAGAATGTGTGCACTATGAAGAGAGGCAGAACTTGAGGCTTGTGGGTAGTGAGGAACTGCCTGATGTGAGTAGCCAGTGATGCCACCTGGGACCATGGTGGGGTCTTGGTCTGAGCTGCCACCAGGGTCCAGGTCTGGATCCATGGCCCTGCAGCAGCAGGAGTCTGTTACCACCAAAGGCCAGGTGGACATCCCTGGTCTGGGCTGCTGCCTAGGGATATGTTGATGATGTCTCAGGGCTGTGCAGAACTTACCCCCCCCCCTCACCTGGGCATTGTGAGAGAACTGGCCCTGCAGGCATGAGAGGAGAGAAGCCGACCTCACCCCTCGCCAGCTGTAGTACTTGGAGAGCAGGCTCTCATATGTGGCCCCTGAGGAGAGAAGCATGGGAGATCTGGCCCTCCTTCCCCCTCACCCCTCAGTACCTGGGGCAGAAAGGATACCTGGCCCTGTGGTCATGAGGACAGGAGAGCTGCTCCCTCGGCTCACTAGCTGCAGCACTCCGGGGAGCAGGCCCGGACCCTCTCCTGAACATCACAGTAGAGCTGAGCCTGGTGGACCGGGGCACAAGTGAGCCATAGAGCCATCAGTGAGGGTGTGAGTATGGGTTAGCCAGCCCTGCCTTTTGTCTGCTGGGAAGTAATTTGAACAAGGGAGAGATGCCTTTGTCTCTCCCCCTCCCCTTTGTCCCTTGACATCTATGTCAAGCAAGAAAGCTGGCACCAGGGTCATGAGAATGGAAGAACTGGCCATGTTCCTCACAAGCTGCAACAATCGGGAGAGCACATGCTGCACTTCACCTGGACAATAGGATAGAGTTGGCCCTGATTGCAGGGATTGCTGGTGAGCTAGCCCTGAGGGCTGGAGAGCAAGGGAGCCAGCATTCTGACATTTTGAACTTTCTGACATTCTGACCAGCTCAGACCTCTCACAGCCAGATCCAGGGCTTTGAACTGGCTGACCCCAACACCTATCCCATCAGTGAATTGCTGGAATGCATAAAAGGGGCTGGTCCCACAGATACAAAACTACAGGATCTTTATGATAGAGGGTAACAACAGGATGTCTGAGAGGAGTCTCAGTGAGGTTTCAGGATCAAGAGAGTAGCAGAAGTCAGCGACCTTGTAGCAGACCAAGAAGTCATTACAATGAATATTTTCAAGCAAAGTAGTGTGAACAACGTTATACTGTGGGACACACTGAGACACATTATAGCTTTAATGATGAGATTTTTTTTCTCTGTTGATGGGGAGGTTGCGAGGATGGAGGGTGAGGAGGAAGGGAGGAGGAGATGAGTGGGATTGGAATGCATGATGTGAAATTCTTAAACAGCCATAAAAGCTAAAAAATCCAAACAGTACAATTTGGGTCTTCCTATTAGGCCCAATTTTATTTTAGATAGATGTATAGACCTACAGATAGATAACATTTTTTAAATCTGTGTATCTCCTGATCTATAAGCCTTCAGCAATAACTAAAACAGTGCCTAATGGTTTGGTTTCCCGACATATTCAGGAGTATACTTTAAGAACGCAAATAAAATGGACAAATATAACGTTTGACATGAGGGCTAGCTAATCCCCACTAGCTTCACAGTAAATCCAACACTATATATAAACAAGAAGCTCAAACTCTTTAAAATAATTCAATGCTAATATTGGTTGTTAAAGACTAAAAAAACATATTACTAGGTAAAACATACTAAGAAGTATCTTCAAGAATCACATCAATGACCATCATAGTGTGAGAGCTCGATGGGTGCAGTAGTGGCACACAAACTATGACAGCAACTAACCAGAAGGAGGAAGAAAGAGAAAGAAGGAGAAAGAAAGAATGGATGGATGGATGGATAAATGAATGAATGAATGACTATTGAAGGATATTTGATCACATTATGAACCCCAAGATTGTGTTATTTACTGAAAAATATCTATTTCTAGTTGTGTTGTGGCTCAGTGCTTAGTACGCACCTTTAATACCAAACAACCAAGGTAAAGTTAGTTTGTAGAAGGAGGCAACTATGTTTGAAAGTGATGTCTAATTGAGTGGCAGACAAAGTGATGAATCAGAGAAAGATTTGACAGAATAGGATATGCCCAACTCTCACAAGAAGAGAGAGGAAAGAGAAGCTACTTAACAAAGCAGTTCAGGCAGAGAGAAAAAGGAGAGGAAGCAGCTTTACTAAGACAGCTTTACAGGGACAGGTTGCAGAGAGAGAACAAGCTAGACACAGGTGAAGACAGAATGAGCCAGAGAATGAGGAAGCAGACGTTTGGAATGGATTGCCAAAGTTAGTGTGAAACCAAGCAGAGCAATCCAGAAACTGAGAGAAACTAGATTGACTCTGTCAGCTTGGAGAGGGGTTTGAGCCACAACAGCTGAGTTGAACCAGCCAGCCAGAATTCAGAAAGACCTAGAAAGGGTGAGCTTATTCAGCAGCAAGTCTCAGAGGCTAAAGATATTGTAGGCCTAGATTACGTTGTATGGAAGCTAGAAGCTTCCAGGACTAGGGCTAGGTTAACAGATGGAGGAAGTAAATCCTGGAAACAACAATTAACAGGTGAAAAATAAAAGTTACTTTTACAAGAAATGAAGAGAAAGGAAGAAAAGACAGGCAGAAAGAGAGAGGGGGGAGGGAGGGAGAGAACGAAGAACAATAGCTTTCTGAAAAGGAAAGAAGTGATAGCACTGAGCCAATGAAATTGGAGAAGACTGAGATCAAAAGAGTGGCTTCAAGACAAATAATAGCAGAAGATCTAAAAGTGGCAATGAGAGGACTCAGGCGTCTCAACCCTGGATTTTAAAAGCAACATAAAAAGGCGGCCTCCAGCAGTGAACAGATGGGACTAAGAAGTATACCCACATATGCATGAGAGCGCGCATGCGCATGTGCGCGCGCGTGTGCGCGCGCGCGCGCGCACACACACACACACACACACACACACCACACACATACACACTCTCTCACACACACACTCACACACACACACACTCACTCACACACACTCTCACACACACACTCACACACACATTCACACACACACTCACACACACATACTCACACACACACACACACACACTCTCTCTCTCTCACACACACCCCCACCCACCCCCCCACACACACACATGGAGTGATGTGCAGAAAGGATGAGAGAGGCATGGGGATGTCTTTCTGCTTTAGAGGACTGATGGTTCTGATGGGTTGTTGTCAAGATACAGACTCATTTCTAAAATTCTGAGTATGAATGGTGAGAGTATAATTTTTTTCCATCACTTGGAATGGACACGTGGCCAAACCTTGAGTGAACTCTATCAAAGAATGACATATTAAATAGATTGTTTTGAAGCTAGAAAATAGAATAGGATATTGTATCAACCTGCTATTACACTACTTCCAGAAATGGTGCAGTCCATGGAAAAATAAAAGAACTCTGAAGTGAGAAACAACAGTTTTGAGTACTTAGTAAATCTATAAAAGTATGGATGGCACTTGGAGGATTACAGTCTTCCAATGAACACACACACTGCTTCTCACCAGACAGTCCTGATGTGTTCCTTCTGCTCTGGCGTTATACCCTCCTTACCATGCCAGCCGCTGAAAGGAGTCATCTTTGGACCATAAGTTGCCTGGTCACTCATGCGTATGTTCTAAGAGGATTAAGTGTGACAAAGGCAGACATGCCTAATTGAGGGTCACATCACATATTTCTATAACATACCTTGATCTTTAATGTCCTATAAGCATCTGCACTATTGCCTTGGGTGTGATTTCTGCCTAAATACTAAGAAGTTCTTTGGCAGTCCTTTCTCTCTCTCTCTTTCTCTCTCTCTCTCTCTCTCTCTCTCTCTCTCTCTCTCTCTCTCTCTCTCTCTCTCTTGACTTACCTTTGCTGAAATGCACTACTTCATGTATGGAGAGAACTGTTTTATAGGTATACTGTACTTAAACAGTCTTAAATCCTAAAATATATTTTAAATCAACAACTTAAAAATTTACCCACTTAACAAAAAAAAAAGTCTAATCTATAACCACAACTTGATATTGAGAAGAAAATTATCTGATGAAAATAAAATGTTAGATTTTTTTAGTAGGTACTGCTTAAAGATCATGTTATAATTGCTCATTTCTCTGGAAATTGGAAAGGCAAGTGAGATTTCCTGAATAGAGCAAACTCGTGCCTGGTTCCCAAGGCGTGCTCTGTTGCCCTTTGGAAAGGGTCTGAATGAATGACCCCCAGAACCTTCAGGGCACGGATTCTTTATCTAGAAAAGGGCCAAGTGACATAGAGAAATAAACCATAAAGACAGCAGTTGCTGGCTATGATTACTAAAGGAAATGAATAGTTTAAAAAGATTTGAAATCGTTTAAAATATTTATCCCATAAAAGATAAATTACCTTTAAATTTTTGCTCTAATAGTAAGGGTTTAAAATTTGTATGTGCACATTTTAATGAACAGTGATATTGATGCCAACAAATATTACTGATTATTCGGACATGTCATAGAAAAATTATGTAGGTTAGTTATATCATTGCCGCATCCCACTGATAGCTCCTCTGTCTGCTAAAAAAAATACCTTTCATGTTCATGTTTTTTTGATATAGTATTTTAAATGAGCAACATTATCTACCTACATTGTAGCTAGTTGTTGTTGCTGACCTAAGTAATTTCTCCCAGGTATAATTCATTTCATTCTATAAATCCTTAAAGAAAGCATTGTGTTTCTCATGTATATAGGGACACTATGTTGAAAATTCTACAGTTCAGATAGCCACTCGGACCCTCTGTTTGATAGCTGGCGTTTCTGAAAACTATTATGATTTTTGACAGGATGATCAGAGTATGCTATTTTCAGAATGGCCACTAGATATGGTTTTATAATGTGCTCTAAGTAAAGTGATTGGACTATAGTTAAGCCAGCCAAAATATGAAATCAAAAACAGTTAACGTTCAACATTGAAATCTCACCTTCTGGGAACTTAGTATCACACTAAAGTACATCATTGTTTAGCATCCTATTCCAATAATCCTTCACATTAGAAAGAGAGTTCCATGCAAATCCAGAAAGACATCACCCTCCAGTGTTGAGGTGGCTCTAAGATTACCTTCCTAATGTTCATGGATCCAATTTCACACCAGTATTTCAACTGAGGAAAATTATAAACCTCTGTTTTCAATTATTAAAACCTTAAATTCCTCCAAGGGCTCAACAGATGTAGAGGTTCTATACTAGACAAAGATGGACTGTCTGCCCCAAAACACAACATGGATACACATTTTTAGAGGGTTCACCAACACTGACCAACTAAGATTCAACAATTTATGATCCAGAAAAATCAGGAGCAAAATTATACTATGGTGGTACCAGCCTCACATTTACTAAATAAAACTTTCCTTTAGCAGAGGCTAACTTTACAGAGCATATTTTGACTTTGTAAATTTGCCCCCGAACAAACGAATATTAACATACAATAAAAAGTAGTTTTTTTTCCCCGGGCGTGGTGGCACATGCCTTTAATCCCAGCCCTCGGGAGGCAGAGGCAGGCAGATTTCTGAGTTTGAGGCCAGCCTGGTCTACAAAGTGAGTTCCAGGACAGCCAGGGCTACACAGAGAAACCGTGTCTCAAAAAAAAATTAGTTTTTTTTATAGGTTCATTTAAACAAACACAATTACAACAAGGCACTTAAGTGTCTTTTCTTTGGATCCATGTGAGAGTGTTTGTAAGGGGCCTGTACAACGGTGTCTCTCCCTCTGACAGTTCCTACATTGCTAGGTAACCAGGGTCCCCTGGATTCTCCAAGAGGGAACACTGTATGTTTCTGCTCCTGAGTTTGTCTCTGACAGGACAGAGAAAAGCAAGAGCATGGATACGAGCTTCTTCATCACAGCTCAAGTATTTACATGGTAGCACATGTATGGACTTCAAAATCAACTTGCATAAACTTGGAGGATTTGCATCTACCAACACTAGGATGATCTACTCTCATCAACAGGTGACATATTTTAAACTGTCTACATATGATTTGTCCCACAAGGAAAAGTTGTCATGAAACATATCCACAAATGAGTCAGAAAATTGCTCATACAATATATGGAAAGTCACAATTTAGAACATTTCAATTCTATTCAATGCATTCCAGGCTAAATGCCAGCCATTTATGGTACCAGCATTGTGGATACTGATAAAGAAATTACTCTTCCAATAGTTCTTCAGTGACACTAATTCCAAGCCTTTCAGTACTAAGGTCAGGCTGCCCTCAAGCCATCCATGGCCCAGTGGCACTACTGATTCTAGAGATCTAAAAAAAAATCTGCCATCTGACCTGCTACCTAGTTCATTACTCCTGAACTACTAGTGAAGTTCACCTCATGTTAATGGCTTTCAATACGGCCTTGAGTTCACTGTCTTAACTGCACAGCACAAATGACATCCAGGGTCTGCACAATTCCTCGAGTGAAAGCTTTTCAAGCTGGCTTTATCCAGCGTTGTCTGCACTGATTTTTAAATTCTATTCGTTCGAATTTAATTCATTTTGTGCATTTTGGATTTTGTCATCTTCCTTCCGTGAACTCAGCAACTCTGTTATCTAACTTCGGGAAATTTGCAAGCTTTACATCATTCCAGATTTAATAAGCGTTATCTGTAGTCTAAAGGAAAGATACCTTCTACTAAAGGACATTCGAAACATCAGTGGTAACTGGAAGCTATGTGGGAATGGATATTTACTCTAGTGATGAAGCTACAATGATGATGATCTCTGTGCTCACAAAGAAGGCCTCTCTAAGCATCCTGGAAGTCAGGAACTACAGAAAACAAAGGACTTGTTTTAATTCAGAATTCATGGTTGAAAAGGCCAAGACATGATGTGATTGCATATCCTTTCCTTATAAACAGCTATCCTTTTAACGGAGAACCTGCTGAGCAGATTCTTAAAATGCTAATGCGAAGACATTTGTACTTGTAGATAGCAACCAATGTATCTGGTTAAATACACTGAGTATTTAATAAAACTCAGTAGAGTTAGTGCACACTGGATTATGATAGGAGCTTTAGAGTTATTCCAAGAAGCAACATGTTCTCCATTTAAAAGAGAGCTTATAGTTCAGGTTGTCAGTGTTCATGTTGAAACAGAATTCATATGAGTAAATTTAGGAGGTTGTTATAATTTGTATATGCTCAGCCCAGGGAGTGGCACTATTAGAAGGTGTAGCCTTGTTGGAGTAGGTGTGTCACTGTGGGAGTAGGCTTTGAAACTCTCCTCCTAGCTGACTGGAAGTCAGTCTTCCACTAGCAGCCTTCAGATGATGATGTAGAACTCTCAACTCTGCCTGTACCATGCTTGCCTAGATGCTGCCATGCTCCCACCTTGATGATAATGGACTGAACCTCTGAACCTGTAAGCCAGCCCCAATTAAATGTTGTCCTTATAAGAGTTGCCTTGGTCATTGCAGTACTATCCTACATTCTACCCTGTGGGGGTAGAATAACCCTTTTATGGGTGTTGTATATCAGATATCCTGCATATCAGATAATTACATTACAATTCGTAAAGTAGCAAAATTATAGTTTGTGAAGTAGCAATAAAAATAATTATATGACTGGTGGTTAATACAACATGAGGAGCTATATTAAAGGGACACATCATCAGGAAGGTGGAGAACCACTGGTATAGAACTATCACTGAGAAAAGTTAAAATGGTGGCTCTCTCCTTCTATTCATTGTAGGGTTATTCTCTGACTTTAAAAAGCTGTGATATGCTACCCCAGCCTTGGACCTATGCAGTTGATGTGAAGTACCTTAGCGATGGCATTCCGATTCTGGGCTTCCAGGACATGCCTGGTTCATGTGTGAAAGAAGACACATAAGTGAGCATTACTACCCCTGGCTGATTGACTATCAGAGCCCATTGAGCATCAATTGTCACCTCAAAATATATTCTCCTTCAAAATACATTCTCTTTTAAACAAGGCACCAGACCCTCATCGGAGCACTTTAGCATCTCTAACATATAAACCCTGGCTAACCTGTAGCTTCCAGACTGCTTCCAGAATAGCTATCAATATCTGTGCCCAATGCACACTGCCTCCGAAGCTTGCTTGACTGTCATCCTTTTCTAGATCTAAGCACATTTTTTTTCCCTAGCTCCCTCCTAACATTACCAAGAACTTCCAGTTTATTAGTCCTTAGAATCACTTGCCTCCTGGTGTGTCTCGAAGAGTGAAAGCCTGTCAAAACTCAGGGTTCACAAGTCTGTCATCTCTTCTAATTTGCTAATAATAATAATATTCAGACCTCTATCCCACAAATGAAAAATCAGAATCTTAACCAGTGCTTAATCAGTCAGATGTACACTGGCCCAGAGTAAAAGATCTGGTCCTATGCTCTGCTCTCACCAATTTCTCTACTCAACAGCCTCCTTCTTCTTCACCTTGTCCCTTTACTTTCTGCATTATATCTTAATGCTCCCTACTTTTGTCTGCTGGCAATCTATCCTTGACCACCATGGCACTTTTTTTTTTCTTTTCTTTTATTGAATATTTTCTTTATTTACATTTTAAATGTTATACCCTTTCCCCATTTCCCCTCCAGAAATCCCCTATCCTATCTCCCCTCCCCCTGCTTCTATGAGGGTGCTCTTTGATTGGTGGTTTAGTCCCTGGGTGTTCTGGGGGATCTGGCTGATTGATATTGTTGTTCTTCCTATGGGGTTGTTGGTGAACCTGTTCTCAGTCCAATGGTTGGCTTTGAGCATCTGCCTCTGTATTTGTCAGGTTCTAGCAGAGCCTCTCAGGAGACAGCTATATATCAGGCTCCTGTCAGTAAGCACTTTTTGGCATCCACAACAGTGTCTGGGTTTGGTAACTGTATATGGGATGGATCCCCAGGTGGGCAGTCTCTGGATGGCCTTTACTTCAGTCTCTGATCCACAGTTTGCCTCCATATCTCCTCATATGTGTGTTTTGTTCCCCTTCGTTTTTGCTGAGCTTTATGTGGTCTGTGAATTGTATCTTGGATGTTCTGAGCTTTTGGGCTAATATCCACTTATCAGTGAGTGCATACCGTGTATTCTTTTGTGGCTGGGTTGCCTCACTCAGGATGATATTTTCTAGTTCCATCCGTTTCTTATATGGTTTACAGTGTCTCTTAACTCCGTAGTTCCTTGACTGCAGGGAACACACAGAGAAGACAGGACTCAGGCTTTTCTTGCTCAGTGAAATCTTTAATGTCTACAATTGTGTGACAATGGCTAAGTGCACAGTAACTATTAGGTCAATGAATGAACACATAAATTTGATTGCTGTTATACCACAGAAATATACGTTATTTTTGTTATGACACTCTGTACCCAGCTCTAAGATATTTGTTTCTAAACACTTGATGAATCTTAAAACAAAGATGAGAGGACATGTTTAATTTTAAAGATGAATAGCTAAAGTTAGTGACAAAGCTTGACCTTCTATCCAATCCCTGCCCCAGTTTCCATGAATCTTATTGTCTCTTATATGAGAAATCTTCTGAGTTCGCTGAGATAACCACTGTTCATGCTATGCCTTGTCTATAATTGTCCTTTTACTTCCATAGGCTTCAGCCTCTTCACATGTGGAATACCTTTTCACTTTTAGCTGGTATTTGAGATGGTGGCACAGGTAAGGTCCTATCAACAATGTCCTTGGCTCTCCCAAATACTCAGCCACATACATTTGTCTAATGTTTTGCCATTTTGATGTAAGGATTCTGTAAGAGCAGTAAGCCCTCTTAAAGGTTGAGGCATCTCTACGGCACCCATCAAAACAGAAGAATTTTAGATAGCAATTTTATTTCAAATAATATAGAAGATTAACTAAAAATATAGCTTGCTAATTTTTAATCCATCCTTTTGTTATCATCACAGTAATGATATTCCTAGTGCTCTATAACATATAAATATTGAACCAACCCTGGTCTCAAGGTATCTCACCCTAGTAACATCTGAGACTCCCTGTCACAATCAGTATTAGGAGGACACTTGGAAACCATGCAAAACATTCTAGTTAGGGTAGCTTGGTTGCTATGCTGGCTCCTGTGGGTACAGTCTCCCACCCTAATATTGCCATAGGTCATAGAAAGAAGTAGGTTCCCCAAAGCATTGAGATCATCAAAATCCTTATAGCTTTTTCCAAAGAGTACCTATGTTATTTAAATAATATTAGCAAGCCAAACTAAGGAATTTATAGTTATTTTCTTTCCTGTGTCTTCATTTACTGAGATCTACCTTTTCTTATCCTCTAAGAAAAGTTCATGGATGGCAGGATCAACATTGTGAAAATGGCTTTCTTGCCGAAAGCAATCTACAGATTCAATGCAATCCCCATCAAAATTCCAACTCAATTCTTCAACGAGTTAGAAAGGGCAATTTGCAAATTCATCTGGAATAACAAAAAAACATAGGATAGCAAAACTCTTCTCAATGATAAAAGAATCTCTGGAGGAATCACTACGCCTGACCTAAAAATGTACTACAGAACAATTGTGATAAAAACTGCATGGTACTGGTATAGCGACAGACAGGTAGACCAATGGAATAGAATTGAAGACCCTGAAATAAACCCACATACCTATGATCACTTGATCTTTGACAAGGGAGCTAAAACCATCCAGTGGAAAAAAGACAGCATTTTCAACAAATGGTGCTGGCACAACTGGCTGTTATCATGTAGAAGAATGAGAATTGATTCATTCTTATCTCCTTGTACTAAGGTCATGTCTAAGTGTATCAAGGAACTCCACACATGCTCCACTATGTTCATAGCAGCCTTATTTATAATAGCCATAAGCTGGAAAGAACCCAGATGTCCCTCAACAGAGGAATGGATACAGAAAATGTGGTACATTTACACAATGGTATATTACTCAGCTATTAAAAACAAAGAATTCATGAAATTCCTCGGCAAATGGATAGGTCTGGAGGGTATCATCCTGGGTGAGGTAACCCAATAACAAAAGAACTCATATAATATGCACTCACTGATAAGTGGATATTAGCCCTGAAACCTAGAATACCCAAGATACAATTTGTAAAACACATGAAACTCAAGAAGAAGGAAGACCAAAATGTGGAGACTTCGCCCCTTCTTAGAATTGGGAACAAAACTCCCATGGAAGGGATTACAGAGACAAAGTTTGGAGCTGAGACGAAAGGATGGACCATCCAAAAACTGCCCCACCCAGGGGTCCATCCCATAATCAGCCACCAAACACAGACACTATTGCATACACCAGCAAGATTTTACTGAAAGGACCCCTGATATAGCTGTCTCTTGTAAGGCTTTGCCAGTGCCTGGCAAACAGAAGTGGATGCTCACAGTCAGCTATTGGATGGAACACAGGGCCCCCAATGGAGGAGCTAGAGAAAGTACCCAAGGAGCTGAAGGGGTCTGCAACCCTATAGGTGGAACAGCGATATGAACTAACCAGCACCCCCAGAGCTCGTGTCTCTAGCTGCATATACAGCAGAAGATGGCCTAGTTGGCCATCATTGGGAAGAGAGGCCCCTTGGTCTTGCAAACTTTATATGCCCCAGTATAGGGGAACACCAGGGCCAAGAAGAGGGAGTGGGTGGGTAGGTAAGGGGAGGAGGGTATAGGGGACTTTGGGGATAGCATTTAAAATGTAAATGAAGTAAATACCTAATAAAAATTGAAAAAAAATACAGAAAAGTTCAAAAAAGGAATGTGACACTTTTTACATTTCAAAAAGAATGTAGAGCTCCCTGGCATCCTTTAGCATCTCCCTCTGTGTCTTTCCCTTTTAGCCCAGCTTCACTTCAGTGGCTCTGCTGTTGGTTGAATTCTGTTTCCTAAAGCAATATGACCAAGTGCCAATAGAGAATCACTGCAACTCTTAAAAGAATGATAGTCAGCTATTGTGGCTAACTCCTGTAATCACAGCACTTGGGAGGCTTACAAAGGAAGACAGTTAGAAGTGGAAGGCTGCTCTGGGTTACATAGTGAGTTCCAAGGCAGCCAGGCCTAACAAAGAGAGATTATACCTCAGAAAAAATGGTAAAAATATGGTGACATAAACCTAACAAAGGCCAATTAAGCCGCACATTAATTTCCTTTTAAAAATGTGGCAAATATGGACACTGGCCCCCACAAAGAACAGCATTATAGACAGAGGCAGAAATTGGAATGACAGTTCCATAAGAAAAAAAAAGACTACAGGTTATCATAAAACATCTGAAATGGTGAGGGAGGTAAGGAACAAATGTTCATTCAGACATCAAAAGACATTAACCTAGCAACACCTAGATGTCATATGTACAGTCAACATCCATGAAATGACTATTTCTGTTGCTTTGTGTTTCCTAGTTTGTGGCCATTTGCCATGGTAGCCTCAGGGACCTGATGTGACCTTCTTCTAAGGTAGTCTATTGGGGCCAAGTGAATAGTGCCTCAATCCCTGGCCCAAAATATGCATATGTGCAAGCATAAGCAATTAGTTGCACATAGGAGATCCTCTAAAATATCCCTCCCCCCTGGCTGGGGTCTCTAACATTCTACAATGAACACAATTATATAGTGTGAGCTGGACCAAGGCTTTATCATTAGAAGCCACTGATAGACACATTAATATTGGTAAAGCATAGACTGGTTTTTATATGGGGTTATATAGCTATTTTATTCCAAAAATAATTTAAAAAAAAAAAACAAAAAAAACATGCCTTAAAAGCATAAAATATTTTAAGGGAGAACTACAACTTGTATCACCATCCATATTAAATGGCCTGTCACACTTAAGAAACCCTGAACCCACCCGGGAAATCCAGTTGGCAGCTGATTGGCAGCCGATGACTGATTAGCCCTTGCTGTGTTCTCACTCAAAGAATGTCCCGGTATGTGACATTTCAGGCCACTGGAAGCAGCTGCACATACTACACAGCCTGTAGTCTGAACCGTTATCTCAGATGGGGAACCAGAGAAGTGGGCAAGAGAATGAGTTAGAGCTCAGATCACAGCTCCTTCTCATCTCTATGGATATGATACTTCACTTGACGAGAATGTAGGTTCACAATCATAAAATATGGGCGATACTTGTAATAGTTTACTATAAAAATTAAACTGGATAGTCTTGTGAACTTTTGGTTTAGTCTTTGGCATAGGGCACATTCTCAGTCAACACTGGCAGTTATTCTTCTGAACAATGTAGCCATGACATAGTAGCACACAGAAAAAAGAGACTCATATTCTTGTATATATGTATATATATATATATATATATATGTACATGTATACACATATACACATATGTACATATGTACATATGTACATATGTACATATATACATATATACATATATACATATATACATATATACATATATACATATATACATATATACATATATACATATATACATAT
>NC_034590.1:133963908-133977432 GCF_900095145.1 Mus pahari | reverse complement strand
TATACATATATACATATATACATATATACATATATACATATATACATATATACATATATACATATATACATATATACATATATACATATATACATATATGTGTTTCTTACTACTTTTTGGATCACAGCCCGAGCCTCAGGGAGACGAGAAAGAGGTGGGACATACACAATTAGAGTATGTGAATACAGGAAATGATCTCAGAGCATATCTTAGAAAGGCAGTAATGACTGGAGAGATCCAGTAATGACTGGAGAGAATAGTAAGAATAGAAGGATGTGTTTGAAGCTAGCCACATCACTCCATGGCCCTTGTCCAAGTGGAATAAAATTATTTCTGGGGAAAAAAGAGAAGCATACATCTCTGACTTATTTCTGACCACTGCATGCTTTAATTTTTATTGCAACATCACCATTTCCTGTGAAGTCTGTTACTTTTAAAGAAGCCAGAGGCATTATCTGTAACTTCATGTTATTTCTCATCAAATCGTTGTGGTAAAAGTTTCTAGAAAACATGTTCATACTCAACATGCTCCATATTTCAAACACAAAGATTTGTAAACTTCACAAGGAATCAGCGCTCATGAATAAGCAGATGTGATATTGTTTTTTTTTTTAAAAAAGAGCCTTCACACCAATCCCCCCTCTCTCTCTCCTCTCTCTCTCTCTCTCTCTCTCTCTCTCTCTCTCTCTCTCTCTCTCTCATACAAAGAGGACTCCTCGGCCCCCTCTCATTTGTCTGGATTTTGTATCCATCCACTTCTATCTGGTCCAGCATCTAATTAACAGCACAGTGCATCTGGCAGATGCTTCATTTTTCAGGAACTGAGGACACTGTCTGCAGTCAGGTCACACACCCAAATTAGCTGGCCCTCCCTGCACAAACCATAGTCCCACTCATTCTGTAGTAAGCTCCGCTGGCTCACATTTAAATGATGCTCTTAATCTTTATCCCTCCTTTTTCTCTTTCTTAAGAATTATACAGGAAATCCTAGAGCCAAATAACTGCTCAGCTCACAGCTTTTCCATAAGTCTGCCATAAAGGACAATGACTGCAAAAGCAACTGCAGAGCAATGTGGAAGATAATGTTCTATACTTTGCAAGCAAATTTCTGTCTGTTGAAATGGGCTGGTTTGCTCACCCGACTTTTCAGTCCCTGGCCTTAATGGAACCGTGGCCTTGGGGAAAAGCAAAAGTGAAGAAGTGAATGGGTAATATAGAAGTAATATTCTTTGCTGTAATTTAAAAGAATGCAGTGTTTCCCCAACAGAACCTCTGTGCCGAGCAAGAGACAGTAGTCATCTTTATCCGCAACAAATTTGATCAGCATAAATTCAAATCTCTCTTTCAGCAAATAGCTTAGAAGTTTATTAGTCACTGTAATATTAGCTTTCTTTGTTTTAAAAACATTATCATTCTTAAACATGTTTTTGCAGTTGTCAAATTTCTTTTTTTTCTTTTGTTTCTTTGTGGTTTCTTTTAGCCTTTTCTGTCAATAATACTCTCATTGGTAGATTTTTAATAAGGCCAATATTATAGGCATAATTGTCGCAAGGAGGTGTTCACACAACATCAACCTCAAAATCACAGACTTAAAGTCTGTCCTAGTTAGGTTTCTATTGTTGCAACATACACCAAATGCAACTCCCTTTTCCTCCCAAAATCTCCCAAGAAAGGTTAACATCCATATTGCTGTTCATCAAAGGAAATCAGGACAGGAACTGAAACAGGGCCAGAACCTGAAAGCAAGAGCTGATGCAGAGGCCATGGAGAGGGGCTGCTTAGTGGCTTGTTCAACTTGTCTCTTATAGAACACAGACCCACCAGCCCAGGGATGGCTCCACCCACCATGGGCTGGGTCCTTCTCCATTGATCACTACTTAAGAAGATACAGAAGACTAACCAGTCAACTAACCTGGCCCCTTGGGAGCTCTCAGAGACTGAGCCTCCAACCAGAGAACATACACGGGCTCTTAGGAGGCCCCCCACACATGTAGCAGACACACAACTCAGTCTCCATGGCCACCTTTTCTGGCCTCAGTGGGAGAAGATACAAGGACTTTATGTTCCAGGATGGGGTTATGCAGAGGGGTAGCACTCTCTCAGAGGTGAAGGGCAAGGACGATGGAGGGAGGGACGTTTTATTAATGAATTAAAAATAATAGAAGAAAAAAAGAAAATGACTTACAGGGGATATTATGGAGGCATTTTTTCTCAATTTAAGTTTTCTCCTGTCCAGTTCCTCAAGCTTGTGTCAAATTGACATAAAACTAGCCAGGACAGTCTCTCGATAAGCTGCTGAGGAGAAGTATGCTCAGAGCCAAATCAGATATGCTGCGGTACAGCCAGTGCTGAAGCACCAACTGAAGGAAGCCCACCTCACAGACTGGTTTGGATGCAAACTTCAAAATCAAGAGCTGCACAGGCATGTGTTTGCTCAAGCCTGCTGTTCTTGTCTTTGGATCTCATAGTCCTCTAGTCATGGGAGTGAGGGTCTACACAGAGATGCTCTATAACGCACGGGCAAGCCTTTGAGAAGATGCCATTGATGCAAACCCTACAGAAAAAGGTTCTAGGATACAATATAAAACAGGCTCTAGCCAGAGAATCGAGTGAAGCTTTTACACATGAAACAGAAGGAGAAGGGAGAAGTCCAAAGCTGAGATGGTCATCTCTTACCACCAACTATACAGCCATGGAAAATATTCGAAATGGAGTCTCTCAAATATGTCATTTTATATCATTTGTATGTGTTTATGTCACGAAAGACAATGCCCCAGATAAAACATCTTACGCCATCAAATAAAACCCTCAGTGTTATAGATGAGTATCACCACCTACCTCACCACCACCACACACCCAACCAGCATAGGTCTTTGGTTATGTGCTGCGACCTGATGACAAGGTTCTATCGCTGAGCGTGTAATACATGTCATTGAACAATGAGAGGAAGATCTGGTGTCCTTATAGGCCTCACCCCAACTGGCTAGCATTTATGGTGCTTGAAGGTTCTCTGCACACTACTAGAGGTAGTACTTAATCACCAGTACCAAGCAGCTACAAACCCTGAGACCTACAACAGCTGCCTGCCTGCAAGGGGACTGGTGAAATAGTGGTACAAAGGTCATGGGAATCAGCAATGGCTGGATTTAAGGTTCACTGCATGAGCTGACGTGGCTAAAGTAGGTATATGAACACTAGGACCCTGACAGGTAGGGAGGGTTGTTGGTGAATTGTTGGTTGGTTATTGTTGGTCACTGTTTGTTAAGTAGTCATGTGCAAAGAAGAAAGAAGAAGAAACTAGATATCCTGATGGCGAAGATCAAATTTGCCCCAAAGGAACTCGACTCCCCCAATCAGCAGAAAGTCTAACGATAATGTCACCCCCTTTATTCAGGGATCTCTTTCCTCTTTATCCTTTTTTCCTCTCTTATTTATTGTTCTGGGGTTTAGAGGGCTGAAGAAACAGCTACAGAATGTGGACACAAAGTCCAACCCCTAACCAAGAAGCTTTTTGCAACAGAAACCTTATTCGGTCATTAGAGAAGCTTTTTCCAGCAGCCGATAAGAACAGATGCAAAGACTAAAAGCCAGACATTACATCGAGACATAGTTTAAATGGGTTGTCTGCATCAAATTGCTCCTGTCAGACCTCAGGGAACCCCAAACAGCAGGAGGCAGAAAGATTTTAAGAGCCAGAGAGGATGGAGGACACCAGGAGAAAAAGGACTTCCAAAACAACTAAACAAGTGGCTTATGAATCACAGACTGAAGCAGCAAGCACAGGGCTCAAGTACTATATCTATATCTATATCTATATCTATATCTATATCTATATCTATATCTATATCTATATCTATATCTATATCTATATCTATATCTATATCCATATCCATATCCATATCCATATCCATATCCATATCCATCTATCTATCTATCTCCATCTCCATCTCCATCTCCATCTCCATCTCCATCTCCATCTCCATCTCCATATCTATCTATCTATCTATCTATCTATCTACACATATATAATTACTTCCAGCTTAGTAATTTTATAGTTCTCCTGAGTGTGAGAATAAATGGGTCTCTCTGATTCTTGTGTCTGCTCTTGGAATTCTTTCTCGAGTTTCTATGTTCAACTTCAGTATGATAGTTTTGCTTTATTATATTTTGTTTGGTCATGTTCGGTTGTTTAAAAAAAAAAAGGAAATTCCAAATGTTCTTGTCACCAAAGAATGCCAGAAGTCTGATGTGGTCACTATGCTAATTACTCTAACTTAATAATTATACTGATACAATATATACAGATATCCAATATTTACACCTATCACATAAATATAAATAAATTATATGTTCATTAAAAATAAGTAATTTTTAACTTTGGAAACAGCTGCTTGTGGGAAAATTTTTTTTAACCAGAAGTTACTGAAATATTGACAAAACAATTTTCATAAAATCTCAAACTTAATATATCTTAAATTGTATCTAGTTTATTGTAATATAACATAATTTCAACACATTCAATCATGAAAGCTCATGATAAGTCAGCTCTCTATTTACTCTAAACACAGACTAACTTATATGCACACCATCTCCATGATTTCTTTTTTGAACCTAACAGCTAGTGATAACTACTATGGTTAATCTCCCATACCTCTTATTGTACTCACTCTTTAAAATTTTATCCTTGTGCTCTTGTTTCCAGCCAAGATCTTAAGATGTTCTTGGAGCTGTACAATAAGCAGAACACTCCATGATGCTCAGGATATAGGCTGCTGAGAGGGCCGCACAGGTGGTGTTTCTCCAGTCTCAAGCAATGATGCAAAAATGGCTTCAGAATGAGCGCGCCTGCATCTAAGCAGGCATCACCTCCATTTTCTTCACTAGCAAATGCCTGCAGTGCTCCCCTGGCTTTCTTTCCTTGTTCTTCATGGTAGTCTGTTCTTCTCAGAAGACTTTGCAATTTAAACCTCTGAGATCTGATTTGACAACACCTTTAACGCTCATGTTTAACATTCACTAAGGAGTGAGTATATGCTTAAGAATGGAGCCACTGAGAGGAGAAGCAGGCTGCCTCCAGGTGCCACCTTTGGAAGTCAAAAACCTGAATATTTGGCATAGTCTCTATGGAATCTGCTTCTTAAAGCAGCTCTGTGATTTTCACATAGTTGGTTTATCACTGCTTCATCCCTGTTGTGTGAATGGTACCCAGAAAACTTGCATTCCAATGTGCACAATTAAAAATATGACTCTGCAAATTTTATTCTGATCTCTAATTTTCCCTACCCTGTAAAAGTTTTTCATTTTTAATTACAAATAGTGCTTACATGTATGGGGTTTAAAAAAACCCATCATTCTCAATTTAGAATCCAGTTTGGTATTATCTTGTCTAAGGGCATATCATCTATACTTTTCAGGTGACAAGGTCCAGAAACAAAACTGTCCCATGTTGGCCCTAGCCATGTTTGTCACACAAAGTCCAGAGATCATTATCACACCAAGGATCTTAGCTCATATCCCAATCACTGGCTATAGAACAAAAATGATCCTCTAGGCTCCATCTGAGGAGCTCTGGAAATAGCTACAGCATATGGTACAGCTCTGCTCTGTCCAGTAATAACACAGGGTCCATGAACCACACTGAAGTTGATGCTGTTTCCAATTCAAACACCAGAACCTGATTATTATTACAGTTTTATACTTCATCTCAGATTCTTGCCTTCCTTCTGAAGTTCTTGCCTATGTTACTGAGGTGATAATGTGACCAGAATGTCACATCCTAACTATATGTCCTTTGGCTTTAAAGAGATTTGCCTTTCTGTAACTCGATATTCTCACCTAAAATAAAATAATATAATTGTATAAATGCGAAGAATGAGATGACTTTTATCAACCATCTGTAAAAGATGCACAAGAGAAGGAATTGGGGGCAGGGGCTGCTCATTGCTCTATCCTAGCCTTAAGAAGAGATTTCGGTATGTACATAGTAGGATTCCTACACCACATAAAGAAGGAAGACTGAACAGTCCAAGTGGGGGAAATAGTTGGGGCACAACTACAACCATGAGTGCTGATTATTATTTTGTTATTATCAGCTATACATTCATTTTTTTCTAATTTTTCTTTTTCAGATGCGGGACTTCAAAATAACTAGTACCTGGTTTTCTCATAGAGACATTGAAAAACACTGTGTGAGAGAAGGAAAAGTCCTGGCCTAAATCAGTAGTTCTATTCTAACACAATAAATCAATTTTGAACATTTTCAAAACATTTTTTATGATGAATTCGTGAGCAGAGAAGATAGTACTATAAATATCCTACATGTTTTAGTAACAATAAAGAATGCTAACCACCAGATAATAGTGTTAATACATTAAAAGGGTATATTAGTGTCACCAAGAACAGGAAAAGAAAATCAATCAGATTTTTAACTACTAGGCATTGCATTGGATACTACAGTTGGGAATAAAAGAACAGAAAAGACCCATTCAAATTCTAAATAATTCTAATTCCAAAATTTAAAGTAATAAAATGACAAAAAAAAGTGCCAATCCTGTGAACTTACCATGGAAGAGCCAATTTTTTGAGTAAGACAATGTCACACATAATACTTTCTTGGCTGTCTCAAGTTCTGTGATTGATCTATATTTGCAATCAGGTCAGACACTGCACTAATACTTCTCTGTTAGTGAATTAAATTTTTCTAAAAGAGGAATTAATAGAGCTATTGATGACCCTCTTATTAAAACAAGAGTTTTTCTTGAATAAAATAATAACTTTAAGTTAAAATGTCTCGGTGAAAAGAGAAGCCATCCAAAAGACTAACTTATTTGCATTGTATAAATAATAAAGCTATGTTTACTGCTTTCTTATTTTGTGTGTGTGGGTGTATATATATATATATATATATATATATATATATATATATGGATTTTTCAGAATAAAATGTAAAGATAGATATCTACAAATCTTAACTACCTTCTTCAATCTCTGTTTTAATTACAAAACTACTATCTCATTATGGAAATGTTGCTATATTTTGAGAGACCATGGAATGATATGAAAAATTTAATTCTCAAAATACATTTAAAGCTTAAAAGGTCATAGGTAGGTAAAAATAGTCTGAAGAAAAAGAGACTATAATCATTTGTTCTAATATTGCAACTACTTGACGCTACTGGCTGGTTCATATTTTGTCCTTGTAGCTAGTAAGAAAAGCGTGTTGGATAGAAGGTAGCATCATCAGAGATGCAATAGCTAGGAGGTAGAACAGGAGCTGTTAGCTTCTATTTACTCATAGCCAAGTACCTGTTGAGACTAGACTGCTCATTTATTGATGATACCACCCCGGCATTGTCATAGCACTGGCAATGTCATAGCACTGGCAAAATGTCTGCATGCAATTTGCTTCCATTGTTCCTAGTTCCTGTGATTTATTCTCCATGCAATTACTCTTGAGGTTTCAGAGTCTAGACTTTATAACATGTACCAAAAAGCTCACACTTTTTAAATAAATCTTCATTCATGAACAGAACTATGAGTCTAGTGAGTTCTTCCTGGTTACTTTCAGATATATATGAAAAATAAAACCTTGTCAGCTTTAGTTTGCAGCTCAATTGAAGAAAGTACACAAACAGAGATCAAAGAAATTATAGAATCACAAAGAGTTCACAGTAAGGCACCTTCATTCTGCAGCATCAGAACTATAGCTCAGCTAGGAGATGAGCTTTAAGATCACATACTGCTCAATGCTGCATTGCATAGCATATCAGACTGTGATCTCCTAACTAGTTCTTGCTCTGCCACATTTGTCAAGTCTGCAGAGGCTGTGATATAACACACACACACACACACACATAAGTAAACCCATGCCAGACAATGTTCCTTTGTCTCTTACCAAGGCCTCTTTACAGAATATCTCCCATTACAGAATTCTTTCAAGATTTCTTTTTAGGAAAAATTACTGAACCAATTCTTCATGGAAGAGATGTATCTAGAGCTATCAGTAGCCCAGAACTAAAGGTACTTCCCACAGGGGAAGAAAGGCCTATTAAAACATAGCAATGCATATGTCAAGGTGCCCTTAAGACTAGCCAAGATGATTGTGATACCAGATAATAGGAAATATAAATTCTACTTCCTTCACTATTTTCTACATAGCCCTGAAAGGCAGCACTGCTACCTGGCCAAGACAAACTCCAACAGGGCAACCCATATACTCAGCTCTCTAAAAATATAGTGCTAAAATTAAAGTTTTAATCTACTATTTATTAGAATGATTATTGTCAGTCTTTATGAATACAGGAACACTTCTGAACATAATAGGTAAAAAGTCATTAATTGAAATGAAATACATTTTTTTCTGATATACTGACTTAGAGCTAATGTTTCTAATTAAATAACATTTGTAACTATGAATCTGAGGTAGCACATAATATCCCTATAGATAATGACTACATATAAATTATTTCCAAATTTTTTAAATAGAAAATTATAACCACTCCAGAGCCAAGATGAGTCTGGGATTCCTAGCATTATTCCACTGGGATTTCTTAAGAAGATATGGAGTGGTTAATTCATTAAGGCAAGTAAACAAGATGAAAAATGACAAAGGTATCTTTAGCACCATTCTTAGAAGACAGGAATCTTTGCTGATACAAAAGCTAAGAAATCAGAAATGTTAATGGTATTCATTTTACCACCCACAAAACTACTAAAGGACCAGATTGTTAGTATCTTCATACGGTAAATTTTTTTACACATGGTTCTTATTGAACCCAAGTATTTACTACTGAGGTGTCAAGATATAGTAAGAGAAATGCCCAGAAAGGTAAGAGTAAACATGTTACTGTTTCCAGGTTTCCACCAGCTAGTCTACCATCACTTCCTGGTGTGGCAGTAGAATCATCAGTCTCCTATCTTCCCTATGCTAGGCAAGGAAGCAATTCACCTGCCAAGGATTGAGTGTTCTGCTTTATTCCAAGTCCAATTGAGACATTACAGGTTCAATTAATTAGTCATCAATCTATTCTTAGCACAAATGTTCTTTATATTCCATTATCCTAATTAACCCTGAAGGCACAGCGATATTGCAATAGAGGCTTAGAGGTAATAAATTACTCAAGGTAGTATATGGCAAAACAGCCACACACACTGGATCTTAGTTTCTAACTTGTACGGTTGACTACTTCCCATGCTATACTGTGTAAATTTGCCGTGGAATAGCCTACCTAGGATAAAGACAAACATTGTTAAAGAAATTTTATTCATCTTTTAAATGAAAAAAAAGGTAGAATTGAATGGAAATATGTATTCTAGAAAACCACAAAGAGATGAAGCAATCGGAAAGAAATAACCAAGTCAGCTGACAAAAACTATAAGCAAACTAGAAACTCTTGAGAAAAGGAGAAATAGCATTCCCCATGGAAGAGTCCCTAATTGGTATCCAATACCAAGTGTTCTGTCTTGAAATTATGTACATACAACTAACACTAAATGGACTTAGCAGGTTGTCTTTTATATGTTTAGCTGTAGGTGTGTGTGTGTGTGTGTGTGTGTGTGTACACTTGTGCACATGCATACATACATGTATGTGTATAAAGTAAAGAAAAAGAGACCATGATATCTAGAGGGAACAACATGGTCACATGGGAAAGGCTGAGGGAGGGAAGTGACAGAAAATAATGTAATTGTAGTTTGATTTAAAATGGTCTTGATTTTTGAAAAGCCAGCATAGGTTCTTGAATCCAGAGAGTTAAATAAGAGTCATATCATCTATCACACTCAGATTATTTGGAGCTACTACAAACAGAAATGAAATTGCTATAATCATCACCTCCTTTCTTCCGTGTGCTAATGTGATCTTGATAAACGTACCAATGCCATGCTATGTATATGAGATCAAAGTTTACCACTCAATTTCAAAGTCTTTCGGTACAATGCATTACTTACTGAGTTACAAATGCAAAATGTGATGGCTAGCCTTCACATACTTCTTGGGAACCCTGAATAAGTAACATAGTAAGACCATCTGGGCTTTATTGTCACTAAAGGAAACTTTGGAAAGGAAGAAAAAAATGCTCAATGTGTCCAAGGACCCACAGCTATTACACAACAGGGATGAGATTCAAACTCCAGCTCTCAACATTCCATTGGCACACCACTGTATTAAACATTATGATTTGAATTACACATTAAATCTCATGTTAATCTAAAAGACTTGTTTTATTTAATTTATTTATTTATTTATTTATTTATTTATTTATTTATTTATTTATGTGTGGGTTTTCGAGACAGGGTTTTTCTGTATAGCCCTGGCTGTCCTGGAACTCACTCTGTAGACCAGGCTGGCCTCGAACTCAGAAATCCGCCTGCCTCTGCCTCCCGAGTGCTGGGATTAAAGGCGTGCGCCACCACGCCCGGCTTTACATTTACCCAGGCGACTTCTCACAAGTTGTATGTGGGCAAAGCTGGTTTTTTTTTGTTTGTTTGTTTTGTTTTTCTTTTTTTTTCGAGTCAGGGTTTCTCTGTGTAGCCCTGGCTGTCCTGGAACTCACTTTGTAAACCAGGCTGGCCTCGATTGTTTTATTTTTGTTTGAAATTTGTCCTGAGATGTCTATATAAAATACATTTACCAGAAGTAGACTTCAATACCCTAAAGTAGTTAAAATAAACAAACAAAAACAAACAAATAAATAAATATGCTTCTCTTTTTCCTTTTCTTTTATTGGATATTTTCTTTATTTACATTTCAAATGTTACCCCCTTTCCCAGTTTCCCCTTTGGAAAACCCATATCCCATTCCCCATCCCCCTGCTTCTATGAGGGTGCTCCCCCACCCAACCACCCACTTCTGCCTCCCTGGCCTCGCATTCCACTACACTGGGACATCGAGCCTTCACAGGACCAATGGCCTCTCCTCCTATTGACGCCTGACAAGGTCATTCTCTGCTATATATTTGGCTAGAGCCATGGGTCGCTCCATGTGTACTCTTTAGTTGGTGGTTTAGTTCATGGGAGCTCTGGGGGTTCTGGTTGGTTGATGTTGTTCTTCCTATGGGGTTGCAAACCCCTTCGGCTCCTAATAAACTTTTAAAATTTATTTTCTAAGCTAAATCATTCTTCCTCATCAAGTCTCAGCTTACAATGAACTTTCTCTCGTAATTCTTCCTGCCCTCCCCCCATGCTGGCCTGGAGGTCCCTAGCACATATTCCCATAGGGATCATAGCACAATCTTCTAGACTTTAAGTGCTTGATGAAGCCTGTTCCTCCCAGTGCATAAGTGATGTAAGAAGAGACCCCCATGCTGACTTAAAGTATACTGCATTCCTAAGTCTAGAATACAGTAACTTCACAAAAAAAAAAAAAAAAAAAAAAAAAAACATTTATACAATAAATAAAAGCAGAATCGCCAAATTTGACATATTAAGTTTCATTTGCTTTTCAAATCTGTTAATTAATGCCAATGCCAATGAAGAAAACTGTAAGAGAGAGAGAGAGAGAGAGAGAGAGAGAGAGAGAGAGAGCACTATCAAGAGGATGATGTAACATCTATGCTCTAAAAGAAAGAAAGGGGGTGGGGGAATAATAAAGCTGATGTATTGTGATAACATCAGAAAACATGAGCTGAGCTCTCACAAAACAAAGCCAAAACACATTAGAATTCCTGGGTACTCTTGATATGTCTATCCACCATTATTAGGATACATCATTACCAAATCAATATTGAAAGTGAACATTCGCAGATAATAAGAGATACTCGCAGCCATCCTTTGTCTACGCCCAATTAAATGAGGTATTCTCCTGTACATTTCTACCACTAATTGGTCAGGGTGAGATAGGCATGAGCTGGGGTGATTACCTTAACACATCTGCCTCTGGTGGTGTCAGAGAGAAAGCGAAAGTCGTTAGAAAAAGAGTGGCTCATTTGTTTGCTTATCTCAGAGCCCTACCAGTTAAGGATTATAAATCCTCTCGGAGTTTAATGTGAGGTTCTGAGCTAAACTGGGGCAAGGAAATGATTTTAAAAGCTTCAACCCTAGGAGGCAAAGGTGGTAAGGATCTCTGAGACAAGACAGTAAAGGGATATTTATACCTAACAGTGTGAAAGTAGTGTGTCTCATTAAATAAAACGTCCTTTATCATCCTGAGAAATTACTGACCCGTAATGGCAGAAAAGTCCACAATTAAGCAAAGTAGTTAGTGTGAATCACAGAAGACACAGAATCATCTTCCCTTTTTTAAATAACTGAATAATCCCATGGATGTTAATACCTATTTGTCTGGGAGAAAAGACTGTTCTCTATCTGAAAGGAAACCAACTAATAAGAGACAATCTTGTATCTTGTTTCTCACTGGAATCCGTTCATTTTAACAATGTAGAACCACAGATAAGAAGACTGACCTAGTGTTAGCAACACCAGGTCAGGTGGGGGTGGGGAATGGAATGCACAGAAGGGAAATCAGCTAACAAGGGAATCACAACAGCCTAACTCATTTGCCATTTAGCTCAAGGCAGATAACAGGCAAACATGCAGCTTCAGAGCCTCCAACTTTCAGTGACCCAGGGTCTCTGAAATAAATGGGCAATCTACCTGTTAATATCCTACTGGTCATACATTTTCCCCATATCAAATCATATCTTAGTATGGTTTTGGCTGAATTCTGTCTTCCTACTAAGAGATCCCCAGGTTCCAACAAAGATTATAACCAAGTGTTATTTCTTGATTATATTGTTACTATTTTCTCATATCTGTGTTACATGTTGGCATTGACGATCATATCATTTCTCATCATACAACAATGTTCCCTTTAACTTGATTGCATTCAACATCTCTTTATCTTAGATTCTAAAAGGTGGTTTTTGGGGTTTTTTTTTGTATTTTTTTTCTTTTGGGGGGGTTGTTTGTTTGTGTTTTTTCTGTTACAAATAGGATAGAACTGGTTTAACTGAACAAGTAGAACAGAAAGCAAACTATACTTACAAGGTTAGAGATTCTGAAGTATGCAAATTACCAAAATATATCCCTTAGAGAGTTGTATCATAAGACATTTATTTAATAAGACTCATCCTTATATTGGGAGCAGAGAAAGTTTTATCACAGTTTACAAGGGACACAAGCAAATCTGTTTCCTTACTTCCTTCTGTCATCTTCTACATAGGTGGCTTGTAGTTCATCATTTAGTTTATTTAGTTATGCATTTTACGTATATAGGTACTTTGTCTGCATGTCCATCTGCACAACAGAGGAAAGCATCAGATCCCCTTGACTAAAGCTATAGAGAGTTGTGAGGTACCATGTAGGTGCTAGGAATTGAATTCAGGGCCTCTAGAAGAATAGCCAGTTCTCTTAACTGCTGAGCCATCACTACAGCCCCAAAAGCTCATCATTTAACTTGAGATGTGTCTCTGACTGTGGAAGTGGGACTAATACTCTATTTCATTCATCAGATTAGCATGTGGTACCTGCTGTGCTAATGATTATACTGCATCGAGGAGAGGAGAGGAGAGGAGAGGAGAGGAGAGG
>NC_034590.1:133929536-133963767 GCF_900095145.1 Mus pahari | reverse complement strand
GGGGAGGGGAGGGGAGGTATGTATGTTCCTATAAGGCTATCATTGAGGTTAATATAGAAGAGAAGTGCTATAAAAGAAATAAAAGAGAAAGGACTGGTAGCCATAGAAGGGGATGTGTCTCATGTTTAGCAGGAAGGCATAACTGAGGTTCTGCTTGAACGTCTGAAAGTGAATGAAATGTGACAAAGCCCATTGAAGAGCTTCTCAAAAATTGAGCCCCAGAAGATATTTATAAATATAGATCCTAGGACTACCTAGCACAAAGTAAGCATCCTTAAATAGTGTTACGACTCCAAAGCTTGTGTTCATTTCTTTTCTATCATTAAAGAAAGGTTATTATTTGGAAAAAAAAAAAAAAAAAGCATCCCCAAGTACCTCCTGCTGATTCGTGAGAAGGCATAAAAAATGAAATTAGAGGAATGAGGAACGCTGATGTAGAGTGTGGAGGGTCATGGTTGAGAAAGAGTGGGACCATGCTTGAGCCCCAGCAATACTGATGCTAGCTGGGGCCTTGGGACACAAATGTGGAGAAAGACCAGTTATGGTGTCGGGAAGAGAAAGAGAGAGAGAGAGAGAGAGAGAGAGAGAGAGAGAGAGAGAGAGAGAGAGAAAACAAAAACAAAACAAAACAAAACAAAACAAAACAAAAAAAACCATCCACACCTAAACACCATTATCACCAGTTTTCTTGTGGCACGATGTGGCAGAGTTATTGTACATGCATCAGTATATTAAAGATTCCTTCAGTTGTTGCCTTAAAATATTGCCCCAAGATAGCATCCTCCTGTTTTTGTTTGTTTGTTTGTTTTGTTGTTGTTTTCATGAAACTATAGGTCAAGGACAGAAAAGTTTATACTTAGATATTCGCAATATTTCCCTTGTTTGGGGGCAAGGGTAGGAGGTATGTGTGTTATATGAGATGTCTACCTTCAGGGGGTTCACATGACTTCAATGAAGGTTGTCATCTAATAGATAAACTGTGGCCATAGCAAACCAATATTTTCATAAATTGAAAATGCCATAGCAAATCCAAATGATGATTTTAAGTAGATGTGAATTGAAAGAAACAGAATCTCCATTAAAGCAAATGAGCCTATTTAATTGACTGCTGCAGAGTGTCAGTCAGACGGTGATGTCAACTTCTACATGACGAATAGGACTAATAAGGAACCTTCCAGTTTTGCAACTGTGTTATTCCAGCAAGAAAATAAACAAAACAACGCCATTCTGAGAAGTGCAGTCAACACCATCCCTGAAATCCAATTTTCCTCCTTAAAACAATAGTTTTAAAAATATGAAGACATTAGCAATGCTTTACCCCAGGCTGAGAGCAGAGCTTGCAAAGAACTGGTTATGTCTACTCAGGAGCCCATCACACATCACGCATCTGGGGATGGCTCGTAGAGTGACAGCTGACCAACATGAAGTATCTGCTTCTATTCCAGGTGCTTGGGATCAGAGAAGAAATCCTCAGAATCCATGAGAAGATTCTCCCATTACCTCTGCCGTATGGACAGGGAAGTGGACTCTAGCTGGATTTCCCCAGGTTGCAATTCACTAGCAAAGTGTACACTTGTTGCTGCATCACTGCATGTAGTATTCGCTTTCTTCTCTCCTTTTGTTTTTTTTTAAATTAGGATAAAATTGTATAGCATAGAGAGCAGAGTTGCAGGCTTATAACTGGAATTTTGCTACTTCCTTGTTTATCTCTCCAGATCTGTTTTCTCATCTGAATAGATCTAGGCCAGCTCCAAGCTTAGCAGCCTGGCCATCCAATGAGAGGAAGAAGACAAAACGCTTTGTAAACTAAAGAGAAGGAGGGATGTGGATTGTGCAATTTCTCTGTGTTGCTAAGTTACTGGTACAATTTCCCTGGAGAAGTAACTACCTCCTTTGGGAATATATGCAACTCATGCATTATCACAGCTCCCGTAAGTGTTGTCAGAGTTCAGTTACTCTTCGTATTTCTCTTGGCATTCTCCTTATAAAGTTCCTTCCCCTATTTCAAGTTTTTGAAGCCATTGCTCTTGCCATCTCGGTTTCTTCCTGGAAGAAATCCATCGTGCATTGAAGTTCGTTAACTGAAGAAGGACCTGTGACCAGGGTTGAACCCTGCTCTGTGATGATTTGAAGAGAAGACTCTGATATTCAATATACTACAGTAACCTTAGGATAAATTCTTTCATTGGTAAAGCGTACCGAGATACCCAAAGGTGCAATCTCCTCTGATTGCGAGCACTCTTGTAGGCGCTGATTTGAGCAGCCTGATTACTTGTTTAGCTGCCGAGTGGCCCCATTAGTGCCGGGGAGCTACTGTTACCCTCAATCTCCGGATGACTAACAAAATGATCAGAAAATTTTCTGGTAGCCAGCCAAGTTTTAGGCCTGAACTTCCACGTGAATCTTAGTAAAACCAAGGAAGCTTTTATCCCAAGACTAAAAGGAAAACATTTCCAACCAATGATTTTTTTTTTTTTTTTTTGTCCTGTAGAGGGAGGAACAAAATGTCCTACCCAGTAGAGGGAAGGGAGCCTGAATTCAGAGACCACAGTGACAACCTCCTACCCCATTTTCCCAGCAGGGAGTAGAAGGACTAGCACAGAGCAGCATGCTGGTGAAAACAGACTTGCAATAAATTCAAAGCTCTATTCTGTACAGAGGCCCTGTAAGTTCATAAATTGAGTCTGAGATACAAAGCAAAGGAAAAGTAGCCAAAAAAAAAAAAAAAAAAAAAAAAAAAAAAAAAAAAAAAAAAAAAAAGAAAGAAAGAAAGAAAGAAAGAAAGAAAGAAAGAAAGAAAAAATGATTATGGCTAATATGCCATATTCACTGTAGGAGATTCAGAAATAACTTGCAAACGTGTTTCCCGTTTTTATGCCATGATTTGATCCAGTGAATTTAGCAGCACAGATCACAGGATTTCCATCAACTTTCACATCCTGTGTGTCCTGGTGTCCCCTGTGGATAGCATTCACCAAATCACACACTGTCTGTAACTTAATCAGAGAAGCAGTTCAGTCACATCAGACAGGGCAGGAAGGCCCTGCCTCTTCGGCAGCACACAATATAAAGAAGGTCTGTGAGCTTCAAGCTACAGTCTGTCATTTTATTGATTGAGAATTTCATAAACACACATAATGAGTTTTGAGCAAACTACAGGTTTGTTTGTTTCTTTGTTTGTTTGTAAGAAGGTCTCATGGTTGCACTCTGGTTGTCATGAAACTGTAGAGACTTTGTAGACTACCAAAGCCTTCCACTCAGAAATCCCCCAGCCTCTTACTCCTGTCTGCTAGGATTAAAAATGTGCAGGTGCCACTGCAGCCAGATCAAATTACAGTCTTAACCCAACCAGCTCATTCTTTTTTCTCCTCTTTCCTCTTCACTTTCTCTTTCTGTTTGAATAGAAAAGAAAAGAAAAATCTTTACACTGAGTACTGTTTGATATTTTTATCTTTCTAATTAATTGGTTAACTATTCCTTGCTGGTCCATAGCAGCCATTTTACTCTCCACTCCTGGAATGCTCATTGTACCATTCATCATGTTTGCTTTTTTTTTATTATTAAAAGTTTTACATATATAGCAAGATTTAAGCAGTTTTAAGACAGTAAATCTACTAATTTTTAAAATTATTTTATTAGATATTTTCTTCATTTACATTTCAAATGCTACCCCGAATGTCCCCTACCCACCCACTCCCACTTCTTGGCCCTGGTGTTCCCCTCTATGGGGCATATAAAGTTTGCAAGACCAAGGGGCCTCTCTTCCCAATGATTTATTTAAGCAGAAAACATTGAAAGAAATCCTTGCCGGGCAGCGGTGGCACACGCCTTTAATCCCAGGACTTGGGAGGCAGAGGCAGGTGGATTTCTGAGTTCGAGGCCAGCCTGGTCTACAGAGTGAGTTCTAGGACAGCCAGGGTTACACAGGGAAATCTTGTCTAAAAACAAACAAACAAACAAAACAAACAAAAGAAAAGAAAGAAAGAAAAAGGAAATCCTTTTCCTCTCCCCTATTAACTGTATTTGACTACCACCCTAAGCAGACCTCCAAATGTCAAGAAAAAATGAGCCTGACCTTCAATTAAAGATATACAATTAAAGATATAGTAAAGCAAGGCTGGGTAATGCTCAAGCAACACAAGGCATATTTATGGCACCTTTCTTATGTGTAAATGTTTCTGACTTCAATACAGTTGCCTGGAATAGGTTCAGTGATTTACTCTTCTGAGGCTTTTTTTTTTTTTTTTTATACCCAATCTTTGATAATAAACAAATCTTCTGACTTTGGGGCATACGAAAACAAATCTTTATGATATATAATAGACAATTCGACAAACAACAGAAAGTGAACAACTCATAATCTTAAAACTATTTTAAAACTATGAATCTGCTCTGCCATAAGAAAGCATCGGCAGCACTCAGAAGACAGGTGCAGGAAAAGACTTTCTAAGAAAAATTTCCTTTGTTCAGGATTTAAAGCCAACAGTTGACAAGTGACATCTCAGGAAACTAAAAATCCTCTGGCCAGCTTAGGAAACAGCCAGCCAAGTGGATGGAAACCCCACAGAGCAGGAGAGACTATCTGCTAGCTATGCATCTGATAGGGGGTTAGTATTCAGAATATATAAAGAACTCAAAAAAGAAAAGGAACAAATGACCCAATTTAAAGTGGGCTGTGGCTCTAAACATGCAGTTTTCAAAAGGAGAAATTAAAAAAAAAAAAAAATGGCTAAGAAATATCCTGAATAGTATTCAGTTGCAATTAGGGAAATGCAAATGAACCTGCTTTGAGACTTCACCTTCTGCCCATCCAAGTGGCTAAGATCTAGCAAACAACCAACAACCAGTGCAGCCAGGATGTGGGGAAGGGGAATTCTCTGTTAGTAGAATTGCAGAGTGTAAGGGAGAAGTTTCCCTAATTATTGATTAGCTAATAAAGACAGCAGAAGCTAATCACTGGTGAAGATACGAAGGTTGGATTTCCCGGAGGACAGGAAGAGAAGGACAAAGAGGTTTAGGGGCGACCAGGGAGTGAGAGGAAGAGAAGCAGTAGACTTGTGGGTCTCTCAGGGCATCGATAATTTGTAGGCTCTGCAGTAGCCTGCGGGGGTCAAGGAGGATGGGGCAGAATATTCTTCATCCAGCCTTTGAGTTATCTGGTCAGTTTTAAAATATAAACGCCTCTAGTGTCCCACCACCACCACTGCCCCCACGGGGTTAAAGGGAGCCGGGTGGGGTGGCCATTGCTGTCACCGGGCAGGGAACAATCAGAGAGGGGAGCAGCTTTGCAAAGCTAGCCATGCAAGCTGGGTGAGACAGCTGTTAATAGCGTTGGGCAAAGAACAGAGACCAGAGTTGCTTGGCCCAACTAGCTGTGGGGGCTGACTAGTCAGTGGGCGGCTGCTGATTCTAGAGCCAAGCCTGAACAAGCATGCTGTTTTTTAAAATTATATGCAACAGGAGACAGGTGCAGCCATTACGAACACTGGTGTGGAGAACTTTCAAAAAGCTAAAAGTAAGCCTAACATATACCCAGTTAAACCCCCATCCTCAGAATGTACCCAAAGGATTCAATATCCTACTTCACAGATGTTTGCTTGGCCATGTTCGCTCCACTCACAAATGCTAGGAAACAGAAACAAACTAAGTAGTCATCAACTGATGAATGGCTAAGGAAAATGAGATGTATATGCACAATGGAATATTATTCCGCTATAAGGAAAAAGGAAATCATGGGATGTGCAGGTAAGTGAACGGAACTGGAAAATATCATAGTGCGTGATTTAACCCAGGCCTAGAAAGACAGATGCCACACACTTTCTCTCATGTGTGGTTCCTAGCTCGGAATGTTTAGATACACATACCTTAAGTAACTGCAGAAATCAGAAAAGTAGAAGGGACAATGGAAGCTCCCTAGGGGACACAAGCCTGGAGATCTAGAGATGGAGACTGTATGACACAGGTACTTGGAGGGGGAAAAATGGGTGGGATTTAACTGGGAGGGGAGAAGGGAGAGCATAGGTAAATAAGAAGAGTAAAAAACCCCAAAGATATTAGAAAAATCTCTAGGAAAATATTATTCTCTGTTTACTTAAAAATACATATGTAATACGGGTGCACGTGTGCGTGCGCGTGCGTGTGTGTATGTGTGCGTGTGTGTGCGTGCGCGTGTGCGTGTGTGTGTGTGTGTGTGTGTGTGTGTGTGTGTGTGACCTGCAAGAACCATAGACTACCTAACAAACCCCCCTGAGCCAGGCATGGTAAGCTTCCCCTCTTAAGGAAGAGTCCAAGAGGCACAGAAAAGAGTGCAGGCTACTGTTACGGCCCTCAGCTGTCTCCCAGGACTTGAAAGCAGGGGACATATTGCTCATCACACCACACTCTTCAGACACAGGTCAAATAGAGATAGAAGAGTCCTGAACGCCTCCACCCCGAAGACTATCTCTCCCAGAACTCAAAGGCGCTAGCGAGCTGCCGAGGGAGGAAAGTAACCAGCAGCCCTCCACAGCTATAAAGCCTGTGAACCGCAACAAGGATCGGTGTGACAAGATGTCCCCAAAGGTACCCTAGTGACACATCTTGAGGCGACTCAACCACCATGTAATTGGATTAAAGGCCTGCACAATAGGAGGAAATTTATGACTAGCACTGTAAACGCAGCCAACTTCCCATGGCTGGTGAGGTAGGTAGGTCATGAACCCTAAAGGAGTACCTACTTACAGCTACTTTCCAAAACTAGTATACTTTCAAATACTTATTCTTATGCTCACCCTTTTTCAAGGACACTTCTTTGTTAACAGATGATTGTAACATTATAGGCAACCACACTATCCCTAATGTAGAGAAAAACTAACTGTAGAATGCCCAAATACAGTTGATACAACTACAATTTACCCCTACGCCTAAGGTTCATGGAACAACATGGAAGAGGGGCTGGAACCATTGTAAGAGCCAGAGGTGGTAATTTTCTACAAGAAAACTGTTCTCTGGACGGAACAGGGCAGTTGTACAAAGTGAACTCATAGTGTTCTGGTAACATACACAAAAGTTGCTCAGGTTGAAGCCAGACAATATCTTAGCATAGAGTGGGGAAGGTGGGCCTTATCCTTAGCTGTGGAACTATTGATAACTGATAGCTAATGCGAGGTAAAGAGTTTTCTTTAAGGGGTTAGCCCCTGGAGGTTGAACACATTCCAATGGATGGCCACACACCAAGTGTGTATGACCAACAGCAACGACCGTGTGGGCTTTAAAAATATGAGGATACAAAGTTGGGTGGATACAGAATGGAAGGGTGGATGTGGGACGAGTTAAGGGAGAAGCATGAATATGATCAAAATATATTATATGAAATCCTCAAAAAAATTAATAAGATACATATTGTTAAACTATGGCTTCTAAATACTTCTGGCAAGACGATAATTATATTACTGGGTGGTAAGAGATGAGGAGCTCTTCCAAATCCTACTGAATTAAACAATGGTTCTCAACCTTCCTAGTGTTGTGACCTATTATTACAGTTGCTCATGTTGAGGTGACCCTCCAACCATAAACTTATTTTTGTTGCTACTTCATAATTGTAATTTTGCTACTGTTGTAGGTTGTAATATAAAGATCTATGCTTTTCAATGGTCTTAGGCAGCCCCTATGAAAGGGTCATTTGAACTCCCAAAGAGGCTGTAACCCACAGGTTGAGGATCACTGATCTAGAAGAAATGAAGAAGAAATGTACCTTTATTTCAGATTTTAGATTAAGGAAGATCCCATAGGATGGTACTAAATATTAAAAACCACCATTGGAAGTTTGAAAAATAATTTTTCTTACAGCTGATGAATGTGAAATCTCTTAATAAGATTTTAAATCTCCATTATTGTGTTGATGATCACAAGCAAATTGATATATAACTCAAGTAATTTCATCCAATCTATTATTTATAACAAGTTTTAAAGGATGCTTAACTTTTTCCTTTCCTACTTGCTATAACAGTAAGAGCTGGGAAGGCTAGGTAGACTCCACAGCAGGTTTCAAATTGCCCTTTAAAGAGACTAGGCCTAAATCTCTGTTTCCAAGAACTGGGCAATTCCAGACAAGTCCAGGCCTCCGAAACTGCCCTGCCACCTGGCCTGAGGCAAGGACAGTGGGTCTGCAGCAGTTTGAGACTTCCTCAGCTCCTTCCTCAGTAATGATCTCCAGACCTCCCCAGCACATTTCGAGCTCCCACACTCCGGTAATAGAATGTCCATAGAGATGGACGAAACAGATTAACACAGAGCTCACCTACCCCAGAATCCAATAATGTGCTTCAAATCAGGCCTGCAAGCTCTCTTGGGGGTCTCTCTATCTTGGTAATGGGAGACACCAGCATGCTGGACTTCTGCAGAATAAAACACTCTGTTTTGTTTACATACATATTTGAGTCCAGGATGTCATTCTTCAGTGAATCATGGACCCTTACAGTGTCTCCATCTTACTGAGACTGAACAGAAATGCATTTATACTAACAACATTGTCTACCATAAGAAGCCTTGACCTTTACTGAGAATGGACGGATTCACTATCTTCCTTAGGCACCATGGAGATAATGTATACACCTGGGTACAAAATTGATCATGCAATTTACATTAAGTTCTAATTATATAACAAGTGAAGAGAAAAGAAAATGTGGAAAAATCTACTCACAAAGCAGTGACACTGAGATTAAAAGTAAAATATATCTACATTTCAGCATAATTTCTGCAACTTGAAAGTATTCTCCATTTTCTTGTGTTAACCATACAATTCAGTTTTATCTTTGTCCCTGTAGTTTAAATTTACAGAATAGAATTTGGAATTCAGGAAGCAATATAATTTATAGTAAAATAATCATACTCAGTACTAATAGTTACATAGCAGCTCTGGGCCACGTTTTCCTGTGTTGGTTTACAAATGAGAAATGTCTCTCAAATGTCTCAAAATAACAAATTTAAACAAATGCTAAAATATTAAGTGGAAGATCTGAACAGGTGACTTTATGGAGCTACAAGATTTCCTCTACCATTTTGAACTGAAATGCCCCAATAAAAAATTAAACACAACACCTGTGCTGGCTAATTTTTATCAACTTGACATGAGCCAAAGTCATCTGAGAGGAATGAACCTCAGCTGAAAATAAAAATGGCTTCATAAAACTGGCAATTAGATATGTCCTTGGAGTGTTTTCTTGACTGATGGTTGATATGGGGGGATTCATCCCATTGTGGATAGTGCCATCCCTGGGTGGGGTACTGGGGTATATAAAAAACCAAACTGAGTAAGCCACGAGAGGGAAACAAGTCAGCAAGTAGCATTTCTCCACAGCCTCTGCATCATTTCCTGCCTCCAGGTTTCTGCTCCCAGTTCCTGTCCTCCCTTCCCTGGATAATGAAGTGACTCCAAGCTGTAAAATGAAATGTAACACCCCCTGTTGAGGTTTGAATAGATTGCCCTATGGGAAGAAGCATTATTAGGAGGTGTAACCTTACTAAGGGAGGTATAGCCTTGTTAGAGGAAATGTGTCATTGTGTGATTGGGTTTTGAGGGTCCTAAGCTCAAGCTTTGCCCAGGATGGAAGAGGGAGTCTTCTTCCTGGCTGCCTTCAGATCAAGATAAAGAACTCTCAGCTCCTTTTCCAACATCATGTCTGCCTACATGCTACCATGCTTCCTTCCATGATGATAATAGACTGAACCTCTGAAGCTGTAAGCCAGCAGCCCCAATGAAATGATTGTCTTTTATGAGAGTTGCCTTGGTCATGGTGTCTTTTCAAAGCCATGAAACCCAAACTATGACATCCCCAAGTTGATATTGGTCTTGGTGTATTATGACGGCAGTAGAAACTCTAAGGCAATGGCCATGCAAGAACTATTTCTGTTAACCAAACATATTAGTAACATATCATTATAATGAAGTTGAAATATATGAACATTTAAAAACTGTGAAGAAATCACCTTTAGCTTCAGATGAGTCTTAATTATCATTCAGACAAATGAATGAGTCATTTTATAAGAAGAGACCAGCCCCTCAGAACTTCACAACTACATTTCTTTAAACAAGATCTCAATAAAGGCTTAAGATGAAATACCATTGCAATCACTAAACTGTTTTTATTCAATAACAAGTGTTTGATATGGGCTTTGCCCAGAACCAACTCACCGTGGAGTTTTATCCCGGATACTGACTCCCTCTGCTTATCTCTCGGAGACTTTATGGCTTTGAAATATTATTCTATTCTTGTTTGGACTAGTATCTGTATATAAATGTAAAGTTTACAGTGCATATAGAAACTTTTATACATGTACAGAAAATTATTGAAAAGTATGTATATAACTTCACTAGCTTTGCCAAGTGATCACAGTGATGTAAACAGCTTCCACGTAAGACCACAGGAAGCCATGTGACAAAAGAAGACATTTTGCAGTCCTGATTCCATAGGCTACTTTATTTTTGCCCAGTTGCAAATATTCAAGATTCATAGAGAATGCACTATTATTTGAGTAGTTTCATTCAACAATGTGATTTATGATCCACCTGTGTTGTCCCTGTAGGTGTATCTCTTAGTTAGAGTTTTACTGCTATGAACAAACACCATGACTAAGGTAACTCTTACAAAGGACAACATTTAATTAGAGCTGGCTTACAGGTTCAGAGGTTTGGTCCATTATCATCAAGGCAGGAATATGACAGTGTCTAGGCAGCCATGGTGGTAGAGAAACTGAGAGTTCTGTATCTTGAATGGAAGGCAGCCAAAAGAAGACTTAGCATCCTCAGACAGCTAGGAGGAGGATCGCAGATCCCACCCCCACAGTTTAACACACTTCTTCCAACAAGGCCACACCTCCTAATAGTGCCACTCTCTGGGCTAAGCATATTCAAACCAATACAGTGTAGTTTTGTTTTGTTTTGTTTTGTTTTGTTTTTTACTGCTATATGGCATTATACTACACAAATATACCACAATGCATTTTTAAGTTATATTTTTAGTTATGATTATTTTTGTTCGGATAGGACCAAAGAAAATCAATTCTTTACCTTATAAACAATTTCAACTTTCTAACTTAATAATTGTATGTATTATTTACATTTATTCTGTGTTAGTGAATGAAAATATAGAATATGTACAATGACCACCAAAAGACACTGTTGTAATTTAACATGTGTCTTCCTTTTTAGAAGTTTATCAATACTGAAATTATAATTTCTGTGTGCTGTGCTTAAATATTAAATATTTAAGTAGTAAATATTGAAGTGGACAAAATCTTAAGTAGCATAAGCTATACTGCCTCTATTTTAGATAATTTGTACATAGAGGTTTATTGACTAGAAACAAGTCTGTATTTCTGATTGCTTGTTGTCTAATATTAAATAATCTGAATAAAAGTATAGGCAAGCCAAAAACTGTGGGTAAGTGTATAATATTAGAAAAACATAGATGCTTATTATCTCTTTAGAATTTGTGAAAGGATGGATTATAGTGCTTAAGTCTGTCACAAGCAGCTGTGCCAATACCATAAACCATGTCAATTTTTCTGTTTGTTCAGGTTGGTGAAAGCAGGCATTCTTTCTCACCATCTATGTAATCCTTCAACAGTCAACCAATTGATCTGCATCTCTCTGCATCTTTTTCTCTTATCTAAACCACTTATAATGAGAGAATTTAGTTTGAATTATGCGTTTAGTTATTTCCAACCTGCTAAGTGTCCAACAGGAAGATGAGACATGTGCACAAGAGTTAACTATTAAAGAAATTATAATCAGACTACATTAGCCAGAAGACAAAAGCTCTTGGGTTTTGTGACTGTCTGGCTTCAGAGTTCTATTCCTGTCCTTTGCTCAGAGAACACTCTCTTCTTTCGGAAAATTGTTTGCCTACATTATTTTCTCACCAAAGATGATTATTCAGAACAAGATATACATGGGTCTCATCAGTAAGTTCTATTGAATATAGCTATTGTAGATAAAAATGCAGAGTAATATAACTTGGAAGCACACTGAAGAGCCACACTGCACAGGGCATAATGTCTCTATTGACAAGGACTTCTAAGCAATGAGAAATATGAATATGAAAGGGTTTTCTAAATTCCCCCCCCCCATTTTCTTCTAACCACTATAAAGTCACAATTGTTTTCTGTAAATTTAATGTATTCAGAATACAATGTGACCTGGCATGCTGCCTGCATAGCATCCTTTGCAGGCCATTTCTGCTGGGTGTGTGTGGACTTCACACTGTTTTCCAAGCATCCCCTGCTGCTTTCCCAGGAGTGTGGACTCTGCACTGTTTTCCAAGGATTCCCCAGCTGCCTCTTAGTAGTTCTAGTCAGCAGTTACTGGAATGCTAGATGTTGTTTGCATCTTTGCAATCTGTTTTCATTTATGGATTTCCACTTTCATTCTCTATGTTAATTCCATTCATGCACAGACTCTAAGGAGTCAACAACTTGAAATCATTTATGCAGAAATGCTAGTCTCAGAGAGATATTCTGTATTTTCTCTTAGAGGTAGTATGTACATTTATTCTCCCCCCATGTGTGTGTGTGTGTGTGTGTGTGTGTGTGTGTGTGTATTAAAGTAAATTGGGACTAAGAGAACATAGGAAGAGACCAAGCTGGGGGAGAAAGTTGGAAATAGGAAAGGAACTACAATATACATGATGAACAGAAGAAGAGGAATGGAACTAATGCAGGAGAAGTAGGAATATTGAAGGGCAGTGCTTGAGGAGAATAAGAATGATATATAATAAAATATATGTGTGTAAAAATGTTATAATCAAATACATTATGCTAAAATTATTAATAATAAATGGGAAATTTCTGTTAATAAAAATCAATAGTCATGCTAAGACAAAAGAGGGAGGTTCCATGGAGTCCCATCTCTAGATAAAGAAATATAAGCAACTAATGACTGCTACCCTGAATCCAAATACACAAACAATAAAAACAGATTCATTGTGTGTGTATATGTATACATTTATGTTTATGTGAATATATACATATATATATATATACACATATGTTTACATATATATATACATATATTGTTCATATATATGTATATATACATATATGAAACAATCAAAGAAAAGAAGGAAATCTACTTGAGAGTGGGAGTACATGCGAAGGATAGGAAGAAGAGTAGCTTCCCTGTTGGGTTATAAAACATCTTTGAACTTAGGCACATTTGACATATGAGTGAATATAAGCTTATTTTAATCACTACATAACATTTGATCAAGTATTTCTTTGGATTTAACAATTCATATCTAACTAGGAAAGAAAAAAATACTGTACTCCAGTAATTCCTAGTCATGAGCATCAGCTCTTAAACTAGATCAATTAAATAGGTTTGATTATCTCAGATTTTTTTTTAAAAAACTTCACAATTCTCATCTGCATCCAGACTTAAGAACCACTCCCATGGCTAAGCACTTATATACTGTAACAAAACCATTATAACAATATATGTTTATCCTAAAATGACAATCAGAAAGATAGTCTGATTTTTTTAAAAAGTTTATTCTTTAATCATTTTTTACAGTCTAGAATTTATCCCCTTCTTGGTCTACCCTCTGACTATTCCACATCCAATACTTCTCCTCCCTGTCTCCAAGAGGATGTCCCAACCTCCACCCCTGCCCCCACCTCCACTGCACCAGACCTCCCCACTCCCTGGGGCCTTCAGTCTCTTGAGGGTTAGGTGCATCTTCTCTGACTGAGTCTAGACCCAACAGTCCTTTGCTGTATATGTGTTGGAGGCCTCATATCAGTTGGTATATGCTGACTGGTTGGTGGCTCAGTGTCTGAGAGATCTTGGGGATCCAGGTTAGTTGAGACTGCTGGTCTTGCTATAGGGTCACACTCCTCTTTAGCTTCCTCCAGCTTTTTCCTAATTTAACCACAGTCACAAGCTTCTGTCCATTGGTTGGGTGCAAATATCTGAATCTGACTCTTTCAGCTGCTTGTTGGGCCTTTCAGAGGGCAGTCATGTTAGGCCCCTGTTTGTAAACACACCATAGCTTTAGTAATAGTGTCAGGCCTTGGAGCCTACAGGGCCAGCAGAAAAAATGGAAACAGGCAACCTTAGGAGGTAGGAGGTGAGGAGGTGAGGAGACCCTCTAGAATGTACCAGAGACCTGGGAGGTGAGAGACTCTCAGGACTCAAAGGGAGAGACCTTAGATGAAACACCCTACTGTAGGGAGAGAGAACTTATAGAGTCTACCTCCAGTAGAAAGACAGGACATCAAGTGGAGGGGTGGGGTTGCCATCCCACAATCAAAAGCTCTGACCCAGAATTGTTCCTGTCTGAACGAACTACAAGAACAAAAATGGAGAAGAGCCCGAGGAAAAGGAGGTCCAGTGACAGGCCCAAATTAGGATCCAGCTCAAGGGGAGGTCCCAAGGCCTAACACTATTACTAATTTATCTTAATGGTTATTCAATACTGAGACTCTAAGGGAGGGTCTTATTTCCCAACTTAGATATAGTATTTGCTTTACCTTCTATATTTAGCTTTTGGTACATCCACAACTAGTAGAACACACATCCATAGGAAGGTATAGGGGAAAGATAGACCGGGTAGTTTGCAAATGGTTGCTCTTAAGTCCTATTTATTAGTTAGGGTTATTTAAGTTGGTTAAAAAAAGGGATTTTGTGATTGATGTAGTCTATCATAAATTAAGCAATTTAAATTCCTAAAGATGAAATTTAAAGAGACAAAGAGGAAGACAAAATATTTACTTCTTGGAAAATGTAATAGCACGTGCATAGAAAGGGAATAATAGTGTCAGGAGAGGGGGGATAGAGATTTTTCTTAAGTATTTTTTTCAATATTTGGCTTTACTGTTTGAACCTTGGTTCTATTTAGTAACTCTTTAGTATCTTAGCATCTGCCTGAGAGAGTAATCTCTGACCTTCAGTCAAGAGGATGCTTGGAGAATGCATACCCTGCTTAGAGCTCTAGAGAAGGTATGCCCCTTGGCCATAGGTAATAAGGGGGGAATGAAAAATAAAGAGTTGGGACTGCTATCATACTCAGTGACAGGATGTGACACACATGTAGAAAGAGGAACAGAAGGCAGCAGGTACCTGGATTAAAAGAACCAACTAAGCATATATAGAATCAAAACATAATCACAGCTTTCACCGCATAGCATCTTGCAGCATAAACCACAGTTTCTCATCATGTCATAGAGTTCACAACACTCAGACAGTAGAGGCTTTCTGAAAGAAGCACAATTGCAATTAAATCATTCAAAGCCAGTGACTCTCATCTAACTAGAGATCAAGCTCAGTAGCAGGATAATGGCTTGCCATGTGCACGAAATTGTTCATCCTAAGCACTGTGTGCATGCATGCACAAGCAGAAAGAAGAAATGGTTAATGATGTTATATATAACCAAAATTACAGACACAGAAGAAGGTAAGTGTGTGATCTATCTACTCAAGAAGAGAGAGGACCAAATGGCTTCTAGAATATGGTAAAGTTAAAATATGCCTATTACAAAGACCAGATAGAATCCCGTATGCCATTCAGTGCTATTGGTGACAGGAGAGCTACAGAAAACTGTCAAGTCCAAAACTCAAAACCAATCTGGAGCTGAATTTATAACACAGTGAAGTATTCCTATTCTTAGCTATCATGTGTTGGATGTTGATATCTGACAGTATACAATTGCTCACAATAACATAACACAGATGCTATTAACCATAACCACAGACCAGGAAACAGTGTCAGGGAAGTTAGTCACTCAATAAACAAGCACACAAATAAGTTGATCTCAGAGCCCGCAAATTCACTGTACTACACTGCTTTCTCTAGTGGTAGGGATGGTTTGTGTTTACAACAGGGGAAATGTTATTCTCTCTAGTTCCCCCGTGCTTTTGAGAGGAATCTGGATTCATGGACCACTGAGGGATTACAGGGTTGAAAGTCCTCCTCTCTGTTTTGACCTGAGCTAGTAGTATGCTAAGCTTGGGAAAGAGAGGGAAGAGGCTAGACTACTATGATAAACAGTCACACATACTAAGGTTTAGTGTATAATAGATGGGTGAGTAAATATTTAAAATCTGGTATTGGCTAAGAATATGTCTCTACTGTGGGATTTTATTGTGAATCCCACTTTTGGTATTGTCCACTGTACATTTGACTTGGCTTCTCAAAATGTGTCCATTTTCTCATCTACGAAGTGAAACTTTTAATTAGGGTATTCAAGCATATACTTTTTTATTGGATATTTTATTTACTTACATTTCAAATGTTATCCCCTTTCCCAGTTTCCCTTCTGCAAACCCCCTACCCCATCCCCACCTACCCTGCTTCTATGAGGGTGCTCCCCCTAAACCCTTTTTGTGAAAGTTATTCTAACTGGTAAGTAACAGATAGGAACAAATGCATCTACCATATTCACTGTCTACTACAGTGTAAGAAAAACATCTCAATTTGTCCAAACCCAAACTGGATTTACAATCAAATCAACCAAGAATTCAAAACAAAACAACAAAAACAAAAACAAAGCAGGATCAACACATAGGCTGTAAGATATTTACATTACAATTCCTAACAGCATCAAAATTACATCCATAAACAAAATAACTTTATGGTGGGGTTCACCACAGCATGAGGAAGGGGATTAAAGGGTTGCATTATGAGGAAGCTTGAGATCCACTACTATAGGAGGACAAAGTAACAGAAAAATCTTGCCTGACCCCTGTATAGAGGAACTCTCAACTGAGTGGCATTCTGATGTTTTAAGAATAAAAATCTATTGAATTTAGAGTCATCAAAGTCTTCCTTTCACACTTTATCACATACCTCTTTTAATATTTATAGTCACTTACACAGTTTCTTTTTCTACTAAATCACTCAAAGACCTCAACAGGCTTTGTAGTTCCTTGTTCATCCCTAACATCAGGCATCAACATGAGCATTGTTTTCACTCAGTTTCTGCAACATCTGGCTGGAAGGTAGAGGGGAAACATTAAAACAATGTTCACTAGTATTTTGATGAGCATTTCGAGACTATAGTTCTGCTTTCTAGAAAGAAGGACTATGAGAACTGCACAGATTGCCTAGTTATTACACAGTTAGAAATGTGCTTATTGAACAAGTATGGAGAACTTAGTCTAATCCCCAATACTCACAGGGTTCTGCATCATGCACCTATAATCCCAGCCCTGGGATGCAGAGACAGGAGAATCCCTTAAGCTTGCTGGATATCCAATTTCAGTGAATATGTGAGCTCTAGGTTCACTGAAAGACCTTGTCTCAAATGATGATGATGATGATGATGATGATGATGATAGGTCTGAATGAGATATAAATCAAATTGGGTCTCTGACCTATACACATGTGCCCACATGTATGTGCACAAAGAAGTACACACATACACAAAAGTAAAAATAAAAATATTTAGCTTATTTACTAAAATCTCCCCCAAACTGCATACTGTGAGTAGATAATTCAATATGTGGTTATCAACTATAGGGAAACAAAATTCAGTTTTAAAAAATACCTTAAAATATTCTATATTAATAATGTTCAAATTTTTGGTGTATTACAAAAGTAATAATTGTTCTAAATTTACAGTATTGTTTATACCACTCTTAGTAGGGGGTGGGGCTGATACTAAAGTCCTGTTCCCCAATTGGTTTTTGACCTATCAGTAAAGTTGCCAAGGGCAATTGCTGGGCAGAAGGAATAGATGGGACTTCTGGGTCCCTAGGGAGGTGAGGAGACACAAGGAGAGGAGAAGAGTTTTCACCATCTTTTGGAGGGAGAAAAGCCAACCACCCATGTGAGATCTTGGTGGGAACAGCCAAGCCATTTCTCCAGGCAGGTGGTTGGGTGTTGAACTGTGACTCGAGATGGCTGAGCAACTGAAGTTGAGGGCAGACTTAGGATACTGAGCTGGGAGTACTGGGAAGAGCACACTAGCCATGGTAGATTGGAGGCACCCACAAATTCAGCCACAAGGCAGGTTGAAATTGAATAACATGTGTGTCTGTGTTTTTCATCAATGGAACCAATAGTCTCTGGGCAGGGGCTGGTAGCATGGTCTTAGCCAGGACTTAAGGTAGGGTAGCAAAAGCTACATGCAACAACTCTTAATTCATACTGGTTTACATAGAAATATATACATGCATATATGTATAAAGTTATTCTTGACACTGTGGAATCCATGTCATTTCTGGCACACTACATATTTTCCTCCATCTTTCCCCCTTCCTTTTCATCTGAGACTAACCTGTGTGGATTATGTCTACTACCATCTGTGTACCACAGCTTCTGTTGGGTTCCCTGATGAGATACACTACCGGGACATTGAGAAGGCAGCTGCTGGACTGGTACTCTTTAGCTACTGTTCTAAGATTCATGCTGGCTTCTGTGTTTCTCAATGAAAGGTTGTAGCTCTGGTCTTTTGGCCATCTCTGGTAACACCTCTTTCCACATTTTGGTGTGGCATCTTTCCTCTTGTTTCCTCTAGTCAGGGTGTTCTAACTCCTCCCAGCTGCTGCTAGTCTTCAGCTAGCCATATGGTCCCTTTCATTTTCCTAAATCTTACAGTTTTATAAACTTTACATTTACTCATTAGGACAAACAAATCTATTTACCATGTAAGTCCCCCCACCCTCTGCAAATGCTGCCCAAGAAATCAAAACAAATACAGCCACAATGTATCCCCAGCCTTAGGTGTATGCCAAGTGATTATTTCTATGGTTGAGTCAGTCCTACACTAACACATAGTATATGTGTTCTTAGTTATACTCACAGCACACTAAAATCAGATCGATTTCTTTCCCGCAATTTAGAGATTTCAAACCACAGCAGCAAGTAAAAGTCATACAAAGCTTCTACAAACTGAAGCAGGGGACCAGCTCAGGTGATAATTACACTAAGTATTCTTCTATATTGGGACTACTATAGTAACTCTTATCTCTTGAGGCACAGGTATATCGGTTTGATACGTTATATTTTCTGGTAGTGGATTTGTGTCTGTAAACACTAGAAAGTTTAAATAACTTTGTAATTTGTTTCATCCCTAGAAGTACTGTTCCTTGAGATAAATGTTGAAATTCCAAAGTAAATACATCTTTTAAAATGTATTCTCTGAATTCTCTATTTTAGAAATGTTGCCAAAGAAATTATCTCTAAATCAGTAATGTCTTTTATAGTACAAATATTCAAAATATCACTTTCTCCAAAGTACTGAAACAAACAGAATTTCTTATTTTGACTGTGTTTTTTAGGTAAAATAAAATAGAAAAGATATTGATTTGGAAAGGATTTTCTTCTATAATAACCCATCAGGCTTTTAAAATAAAAATCTCACAAGCATACATTTCCCCATTCACACTGCTGTCGTCATAGAAACCAAACTCTGGCACATTTGATGGTGTAACCTACACATCTCTCTAGCCTGAAAAATTCCCTTGTTGTCATGGAAACTGCCAGTCACTAGCCTTTCTATTCTTTGATGATCCCGTAGATACCACTGAAATTTCAGCTGTGATTTTCGCACTCTCTAACGATCTTGGGGCTATCGGATAATGCTAAAAAGAAAATAAAATAAAATTCTGGTACCTTTCACCTAAATGTACAATGATCACCACCCTCAAACCCCTGAAACATACAGTATTATGACTAATTTGTTTGACTGAAATCCTAGGTGATCCTTAAAGTTGTTTAGCCACTCTGAAGAGTTTAACATTAATAATTATTTTTTATTTCACTCAAAAACAATCAAGTCATGAGAGGTATTAGTTCTCTAGTGAATAAAATATCAAACAAAGGGAAAAAAATCCACTGAAGTCAATGGACTTTAACGTCTACTCCTTCTGGAAAAATCTTACCAGGAAATTTCAAAATGTTAAGTCCCTGAGGTAGCTCAATGGAGACAGTAACATCACATCCCACTTTGTGCATAAAAATAAACCCACCACTTAGAAAGAACAAGATAGAAAACAGACGATGAAAATGCTGATCACTGACTTCCCAGGAACTACTAGAAGACCTGGGAACAATGATCCTACCTTTCCATTTGGCTACTCTCTGGTTCATCTCAGTTCTGGTGATTACCAATCATGACAATACTCATTCAAATGAAATATTATTCCTCTTGCAAACTAAAACATATTAGTCACCACATCTGTCCTAATCACAGATACCTGTTATTTGTCAATTATTCTCAGATCTAGGCATAGCATAATGGAATAGCAATTGATTGGCTTTGGACATCAACATGGGAAAAATAAAATTAATAATGATTCTTGGATTTCTGGCAGAAAATGGTTGGGCTATTCTGAAAAAAAAAAAGACAATGTAAAGAAGACACACATTCAGGGGGCTGAGGCAGGAGAATGCATGGGAGTAATTCTAGAAAAGGGTGTATAGTATCCATACAATACTGAGTTACTAATACATCTGGTAGGAAGCTAAATATTAAAAGTGTAGATGATTTCCACATTACTAATAATGGCAATCCCCTATGAAATTAATGCTATAGGATATTGTTCATAATATAATATAGAATCAGTTATTATGTGCTTATGTATTAATCCAAGGATAAGGTTCCAAAATGCTAATTTGTAGCAATAACTTCAACATTCCCAAACCAGAGATTCATGATAAAATTCATTGTGAAACTGCCAACATTCCATAAAAATCAGTTAGGTTCTGACTTTATTACATGACAAATAGACATACACAAACACTACTACTTATTTTTGCTATGACAGAGTCTGTAATTCTTTATTTTGTTAGCAAAGGAAACATGTTGAATGAAAGTACAGGTCTTGGACAGTGTGCCTGGGCACAACCTTCTTCATTGCAGCATCTACTCAGCTGATGACTCTGGAACTCTGTGGGGCTATTGAACATTCCTATAAGGAATGATGCAGGCTGCAGCTTCTTAGAAAAGAAATAAAATACGAACAAATCAATGACTGTAAATTAATGCAGAGAAAAATTGAACTAAAGTTTGAGCAGTTTGCATCGCTTAGGAGAGCAGTGGTCTCTGAAAGCAGATAAAATACATAAAGAACCTCTGGAAACTCTAGATTGGAGAAAACAGAACACTCACCCAGCTGGCTAGCAAACATGATGGTTTCTGGATTATGATATCAATGACCAGGAAAAAAACTGTATTTCAGAGCTGTATATTTAAACAACTAGCAAATAGTGTCTGTGATAAAATTTTCAGGGAAAGAGCTATAATGGACAGATCCACAGATGGCTAAAGTGACCGGATCTTAAATAGCTGATCTTTATTTAAACTTGCAGATTTGAATAAGGGGTATCATCTTTTGAAACAACTCTGTTCTTGGTTGTTTTAATTAATCATCATACACAAAAACACACACACATACACATAGTATACACACACGTGTACATACATATATACTATCAAACTACAGAAGATGTGAAATAACTTTAGATTAGGCCTTATCAATGCATCTCACCTCAAGAGTAAAAGTACTCAACGATTACCTCTATTATGTTTACCTCAGCAATATATATATACATACATATATATATATATATATATATATATATATATATATATATGTAAAAGGGTACAACAGTTGATAAAATTACCCCATCAAATTGGTTTGAAGACAGTCTATAGGACATTTTTAATTAATGGTTGATATGAGAGGCCCTAGGCCACTATGGGTGGTGCCTGCCACCAGTCAGTGAGTATGTGGTCCTGAGGTGTACAAGAAAGCAGGCTGAGCAAACCTTGGGGTTCAAGCCAGGAAGCAGCATTCATCATTATGCTTCAGTTACTGCCCACAAGTTCCTGCCTTCAGGTACTTGTTCTATACTGGTTTGTCTATACAGTAGACTATAACAGGGATATGTAGTCAAATAAACCCTTTGTCCCCTGCCAAAAAACAAAAGCAAATAACCAAAATACTCAATGGTACATACTCACTATAGATAGATGATAAAAAGATTGTTACATACATACATACATACATACATACATACATGATAGATACATAGATAGATGATATATACATAGATATATACATAAATATATAGATAGATGCATGTATTTATGTATATTATATATATATATATATATATATATATATATATATATATATATATATNTATATATATATATATATATATATATGTGTGTGTGTGTGTGTGTGTGTGTGTGTGTGTGTGTTTGTGTATGTAAAAACCTTGCCTCTGGATATAGAACACATTTTACACATTGCTCATTATGTTCATTTACTTTTCTACTCTATTCAAGCATGCATTATAAATATATTTCCACATCAAATATCTTATACTTATCCCATTCTCTAACAACTTTTCCATTGCCAAATAATATTCTTTGGGCAGCTCTGGTTCTAAAAATTGAAGGGTTCTTTGCCTGTTTTCAAAGAGACCATAATAAAAGGCTTGGTCATCTGGGATTTCTACACTGCAGGCAGGAAAATCTTGTCAACAACTATTCTATGTAGTTGGACAAGGCAGAGAAGAGTGAGTGTTATTTACTTAGGTGGGGCTGGGAGGGAATTATAGTACCTCGCCTTCTTGTCTTTCATACTTTTTATTTCTACAATACCATATTGAAATATATGTTGGCACAACAAGCATAAGGAGGAAAGAAGCAAAGAGCATTATTTCATTTTTCAAAAGCAAAAAGTATGAAATCTGGCTACTTAATCACTTCTGTTTGAGGATCAAATAAAGCTTGTACCATGAGGAAAACAGAAGATAAACATCTTTTTAAAACAAAAAAAGTTTCACAGTGAATATTTATCTATTACGTTTTTGAAATAAAACCTGCACGGAATTTTGTGTATTATCTCAGCCTTATAATTTGAGATGCACAAAGGAAATCCAAGGATGGTATGAAAAAAATCCCTTACACAATATAAATTGTCAATGCTGAGGCAGAAGTTAATCCATGCTCCTGTCATATATGCCTATTCCAGTATTAAGAGTAGGTAATAATATATATTGGAACCAAAAAACACATTTTATTGGCTTCTTCTAAATTCTTAGCAGTTCTATAGATATCAGTCAAGGGAGACTTTAGTCTCAGAGTGAAGTAATTTAAAACTCAACAACAACAACAACAACAAAACAATCTTTGTGTTTGAATTCCCTAATGTGGCTTCAGTGTCCTGGGAGCCATTACCCAAACAGGTTGGAGAAATGTACATTTTGCAGCCAGAGTCCAGTGATCAACAGTGCGCTCTCTTTCTGAGGTATCAAAATGAAAATCCTGTGGACTTACTTAATGTGGACAGATTGGACCACTTGAAAAATGTCATTCTCACTTTAAGAATTACAGCAAAGTAAATGCTTCTCATAGCAAAAAGGTGAAATGAGCAGAATATGTATATAAATTTAAAATGAGAGGTACCATTCAAGAGATGAGGCTTTTAAACTGCCAGAGTGTGGTGTCACTCCATTATAAGTTAACTCTCCTAGAACTCTTTTTATATTTTTATATGCATGTACTTGCCAAAGATTCTATAGTAGTAGTTTTTCACATCATTTTTTCCAAAGGTTCTTTAGTGTAGGTGATGGCGTTGACAAAGATTTCAAGACAGCCTAGTATTAACTCCCATGTGGCTATTTTATGTACTCTTATGTTGATCTATAATGAAAGAGATCAGCTGGACAAAGAAAAATATAAAATGTATAGTGCAAGGAGAAAAGAACAAACAAATTATTTGAAAGGATTAGAAGGATTAGGAGGTGGAGCCTTGGTCAAGGTATTTTGTTATTGGAGGGTGGGGTTTGAGGTTTTAAAGCCCACACTAGACAACCCCCTCTTCTTTCCACCTGTAGACCTAGATGTAGTTCTCAGCTACTTCTCCAACACCGTGCATGTTTGCTGGCATGCTCCCTGCTATGATGATGATGGACTAAGTAAAGCCTTGAGACTCTAAGCAAACCCCTAATTAAACATTTTCTATTATAAAAGCTGTGTTGGTCATGGTGTATCTTCACAGCATTAGAACAGTGATTAAGACATTTAGTGATTCCCTCTTCTCTAGTTGTAGACCAGAGGAGATCTATAGACTCTCAAGCATTATAGATTATTGACATTGCTCTTGATTATCATTCAGTAAGACTCCCCATTGCTGAAGACATCACACACTTGAGTGACAGAACATGGAAAAATAAAGCTGACACTGTCTAAAAAGTCTCATTCCTACTGGTTAGCTTTAACAGTGATGCAAGCTGCTGGGCAAGTTATAATGGGCAGGGTTGGGGGGGGGTCATCAATCTTATCCAGCCTTGAAGCCTGAGAGCAATAATAATGACTGGTATAGAAAACTATGCTCACTGTTGCAGTGGTAGCAGGAATGTCATGGGGAATAATCAGACTCGTTTGGTTGTATTGAAGGCCTGCTACATAAGCTGGCACTACTAACAGAGCCAAGAGCCTGCAGATGAACAGTCCCTACAAGAGTCTACTACTATTATTCTGTTAAATGGACATTCTCAAGCCAACTTCTAATGACATCACTTATATTCATAGATTATTATTATCTCTCAACTCTCTTCAGAGAAGCTTCTTTTTGAAGTAGATCATGATTAACACAGGGATCCACAACTGGCCAAAGTGTAGAGAATAAAAGAGTGGAGAATATTCAGCCCTACATGGAACATCTATCTCATATCTCCTCCTTAAAAGGCTCAGGATTCATTGGGGAGAAGGTTGGAAAAAGACTGAAAGAGACAAAAGTTGTGGGATTTTATCAGAAACAGTGATTCCTGAACACATGGAACAGTTAGTTACACCTATAAATTTCCAGAGGTTGTAACACTATGCCTAAGACTTCCACAAATTCAAACCACACATACTCTAAGAATGCAGACAGGAAATAATCACAAGGCTCCAGGCCTAGCTGAGAAGCAATTGGCAATATATAGCTGCTGGCTGAGGACTCAATTTTTCTTAAGCACTTAGCTCCTGAAGTGGACCATACTTGAGGAGGTAGGCACACAACCAAGAGTATCTGGGAAGCACAAATTGGGCATAGTGGTTTTGTTTTTGTTTTTGTTTTTCAAAGAGGGCACATAATTGGGTGAGCATACAGGTAGGGGTGAATCTTAGAAGAGTTGGAGAAGGCCCATAAATATAATCAAAATATTGTATAAAATTATCAAAGAATTAATAAAATGTGATTTTTAAAAAGATTTAAAAATAAGAGATGATCACCAGCTGAAATTCAATGCATATTAAGTAAAAGTTCTGGGTAAAACATTAGCAAACTACCTACATAGATCTGTACAAATATACATATGTATAGCATACATATACACAACTACTCATACTCACATATGAATATAGTTGTATATATGAGATATATGCAAAGGTATAGCTGACAGTAACAATAGAAAGAACTGTATTTATGGTCAGACCAATAGATAATTCTCATGGAAGCATAATAAAACCAGAAGCAAAATTATAAGGTATCCATTTAAAGAAATAAAAAGAAAGTGAAGAGAAAAGGGAGGAAAAACCTGCTTTTGTGACATTTATCCTTCCGTAAATAAGGAATTGTTGATGAAAACTCAGTATAACAACTGATACTTTGATTTACCTAATCTGAAGACACTGACTGGGTTTGGCTTCTAGAATCTGAAGTGGCTTTCTTGTTTTGTTTTGTTCTTTGGGGCAGAGTTTGTCTGTATATCTGTGGCTATCCCAGAACTCTCTCTCTCTCTCTGTAGACTAGGCTAGCCTCCAACTCAGAAGTCCACGTTCCTCTGCCTCTTAAGTGCTGGCATTAAAGTCCTGCTTGGAGTTACCTCTCTAAGGGGTTTCTAAATAGAAATTTCACCTTTCATTTTTGCAGATCTTTATATTCTGATCATTCTAAGCATAGAGCTCATATTCTAAGTTTGGGTAAAGAAAAGATGTTTCTTTCTTCGAACTCTATGAATAAAAGGCAGCATCCCTCTTCTGGACAACAGAATTCTTGCATAGAGATGATTTAGCAGATTCCTATCGCCTCTTGGCTGTGTGCTTACCATTCTAGGTCTCCCGCTAAAACATGTCTAGGTCTATCCATTAGCCGGCTACCTATCCTCAGATCCATAATAAACATTGCACTACTGTAGACAAGATGCTATGCTTACCTCATTAGTGGGAAGCAATGAGTAAAACTAGAATGATCATTGTCTTGGAGCTTCACATCCAGTGAAGGAGATACTAAATGCTAAGCTACACAGTGGTTGCTTCTTTTTATCACATTGCATTAAATAGGATAAAAGAGGAAAATCAAAGATAGATCCTATTGAGTGAAGAGAAAATTACAGTATGAGCAAAGATTAGAAGAAGACATGGAATTTACTGGAACAGAGGAGGCAACAGAATACTCAAGAGGCAAGGCTGCTGAGATACAAGGCTGGAGATGTCTATTAGGTAGAATCATGTGAACAGATCATGAATTTAAAAAATAAACATTCTCTATAACCTTGATGATTAAAAATTACCATTTTAAACACTATCATTCACCTTAAGACAAGCCTTCCCTGGACAAGAAAGGGGCAGAAAGAAATATGAGCATCTTTTATGCAGTAGATACCACTGTTGGTCTCTATATATACATTACTTGATTTGGTTCTCCCAACAAATATGGGAGAGGAGTCTTGCTGTTCCCATTTCACAAAGGAAACTATCTAAACAAATGGAATTTCTTCCAGAAACTGGTACTTCAAGACCCAGAATTCAAGCTCAGAAACTCATTTCTATAGTGCCAGTTAAGCATCTGCACTTGCTACCCCTTATGTCCTGCAAAGAAATATCAGAAAATATGTAAAGTAAGTCTCCTAAAATATTACCTTTTCTCAAAAGTATTTCCATATTTTAATTAAATGGTAATAGTGTTTACTTTTCACATCCTTGGAGTAAAATAGCTTTTTAAAAGTTTTATTCTATAGATGGAAGGATCAAGATTTGTTAAGCAGTATTGGAACTTCTCTCTGAAGAACACTAAGAAGGTTAAATAAATCCATTCTCAAGAAGTTTAATAGGTTTTCTAATTAAGAAATCAAATTTTATTATTATGCTGAACCATTTTAAATAGCTGATGTTATTTATGTCTTATAAGTCAGCTAAAAATTGGGCAATGAAAGAACACTAATCTTTACTGTATCCTTCTCTTTGGTAAAGATAAAAGATGGAATTAATTAAACATTTAAGGAACATGTTAAAATTCCACACAGAGATATTTTAAAGTGGTGCAAATTTTCCAGCAAAAGGCATCATCTAATGCAGTCTGAGAGTGAAGAGAACAGGGAGGCAGAGTCACTGCTACAGGCCAGAGTGGTTTGCACCCTCACATTAAAGAGCAACGCAGCAGGATGTGATGAACACTGAGAACCACAGATACAAGGTTAACAAGACTTAACAGCTTGGCAGCTAAAAGGGAAAAAAGCTAATGAGTAAAGCATAACTCCTGAAGTCACAGAGGCTATGGTGGATAGAGGGTGCAAATAAAAAGCAAATATTGTGCCACGTTAAAAAAATAATCTTAATGACTGATCTCTCTCTCTCTCTCTCTCTCTCTCTCTCTCTCTCATTCCAGTGTAAATGGAGCCTATTTAAAGAAAAGCAAAGGAAATGCAAGCAGAAAGACAGAACATGGTCACATTAGACATGTAAGCCTGAGGAGTGTGGATAGGAGCTCACGTGGAGAGATCCACAACAGAAAACAAGTAAGTGTGACATAGACAATGAAAGCTTCTCCAATGTGCATAGTTCAGGACTGGTTTTGTTCACCTCAGTCTCTCGACTTATGAAGCCTGATGCTCATTTTACCCGTTGTCTAAATTCTATGTCTTTGAGATGTGGCTTTAAATTACGATCTCTAACCATCTTTCTCCAGGTATCTTAGCCCAAAAAGAGTTACCGACACTTATCTTCAGTTCAGTAGAACTTTCTTCACATTTTTTGAAATGCCGTACCTGTAGTCATATTGTAGTTAACCCATGAGTGTCTGGGTTTTCTTGTTGTGCTGTGAGTCTCTTAAGGGACCATGTCTAAACATTTGCACACTATACAGAATAAAGAATTTAAATTATGATAGTTGAGACTACTAGGAGGATGACTCAGCAGAAGAGGCACTTGCTCGTGAGCCCGATAACCAGAGTTCATAAAAGAACTGACTCCTGAGGTCCTCTGGTATACAAGCAATATATCCCTGGAATACATGTGCAGACACACACACACACACACACACACACACACACACACACGTAAAATAGAATGTTAACTGAAAGTTACTCAGCTAACAACATTTCATCTCTAGGAAATGGGGAAATAATTGCACATTGCAGAGTGCATGTTTAATGGGAGCTCAGCATGATTGGAGAAGATTATCTGATAGGACAATTAACCTGTAACAATGCAACTTTCAAGAGGGAAATAAATAATTTAATGTTTATTTTCTAGGAAAAATTGCATGTCTGGTTCTACCTGATCAGTGAGATGCAACTGAGCAGGACTGAGTCCAGGAGACTGTAGTGAAGGAGAAGTAAGGGAGCGAGAAAGGTGAATGGGCTTTTAAATCTGTTGGGAGTTCTGCAACCCTTAGACAGCCAAAGGATGACATACAGACATGAACTAGGAATGGGATCAATTCTTATCACATATCCACAGATTTGGAACAGCATACAGAGGTGAAGTTCATTGCATGCGGAGAAAACAATAACAATCTTTATTCTCAAGTCACTGAGCAGTATCTGACCTGAGAGGAAAATAAAATAAGAAGAGGACTCCAGAAAAATCTGAGCTCCTATCTCAGAGTCTGCAGCAGGGTTTGGTAAAACTTCACCTGTGGGTTGAGTATCAAACAGAAGGGTGAAGTGACTTGGAGGAAGAGTGATGGACCTCTAATGTAAATCTGAATCCTCCTCAGTTGTCCACCAAGCTGACCATGTCCACAAGAGGAGAGACTTGCCTGCAGGTGCTGAAAGTACGGGCTACACATTTCTGTTCATGCTCACAACCTGGAAGCTTTTTATATCATTTCATTTCCAACTCCACACAGCAAACTGTCAGTAACATGGTTCTGGTACAGTGGCTTGGAGTAAACACATTCCAAATGGCCTTGGATGTTAAACAGTTGGCCACAGTACACCACAGCACACTCAGATCACTAAGTTCCATGGAGACAAACATCTGACAGACACAGCAACACTACAATGAATTCTCTCTTCTCACACACGAAAGATTATTTGTGCTAAAAATCCAGAAATTTACTATCCAGGATTCATATTCTTCTAAAGGATTCAAGGTAGTCCACAGGTGTCTGAACCCTGCTTTGTAATTCTGAAAAAGTTTTCTTGCCTGTGTATATATGCCTTTTTCTGACAATAGACCCACTGATTTCCTTAAACCTTTAAATACACGTAGAAATTTAAGATATTAGAAACAATTGCTGAACAACAAAATATTCAAGATACCAGAGTTCACCGAACATAAGAAGTTTCTTACAGCTGACAAATGAAGGAATAATTTCACTGGACTTATCCTTTCATGTAAAATATTTTGAATATTTTGTTATTAATGCATAGCAAATATGCCTATAATATATATGTAAAATAGCTACATAATTTTAAATGCAAATAATCAAAAAGCTAAACTATATGTAATAACTACATAGAGTATAAAACTCCAGCCATAAAAGCATTTAAAAAGACTGATTCATTATGTATTATCAAGGTAATTTTTTTTCCTTGTGGTAATTTTTTTTATTTTTTCAAATTATTTTATTAGATATTTTCTTCATTTACATTTCAAATGCTATCCCAAATGTCCCCTACACCCTCCCCCCACCCTGCTCCCCTACCCACCCACTCCCACTTCTTGGCCCTGGCATTCTCCTCTATGGGACATATAAAGTTTTCAAGACCAAGGGGCCTCTCTTTCCAATGATGGCTGAATACACCATCTTCTGCTACATATGCAGCTAGAGACATGAGCTCTGGGGGGTACTGGTTAGTTCATATTGTTGTTCCACCTATAGGGTTGCAGACCCCTTCAGCTCCTTGGCTACTTCCTCTAGCTTCTCCATTGGAGGCCCTGTGTTCCATCCAATAGCTGACTGTGAGCATCCACTTCTGTGTTTGCCAGGCACTGGCATAGCCTCACAAGAGGCCGCTATATCAGGGTCCCTTCAGCAGAATCTTTCTGGCATGTGCAATAGTGTCTGGGTTTGGTGGCTGATGATGGGATGGATCCCTGGGTGGGGTAGTCTCTGGATAGTCCATCTTTCCGTCTTAGCTCCATTTTAATTTCAAAATACTTGATATTTTTCAAATATTCATAAAGTAATTCACATTGGGTAAATATTATTCATAGTTTATAAAGACATGTAAAGATGACAAGTCTCTGCACAATTGTAAAGCTATTTCCCTGTGTGGACATATTAGTCAGCCAAAGTGGTCTCTTGGTGCCTGTACTGTCTTCAGATACCTCAGCCTTTATAATGACACAGGCTCTGATTATGCCACTGACTCTTTCCCCATAATTTACTATAAAGAGTTCTTCTAAAATTTAGAAATTATTTTAAGAGAAAAGCCCAACTTGTCCTATGAAAGCACTCAAGTCACCATCCTCCGCCCAAAAGGACACAGCAAATCTGTCACCTCCTCCCACTTGGCATCATGAGCTCTTCTTTGAAAAGCCAAAAATCAATACAGCCCGAGATACAATACAGCACATGCCAGCAGCAGCTCACAACTCCGACAGGACAAGAATTGGCCAAGCTGCATGGGGTTGGCAGAACCCTGCTTGGAGGGCGCTGATGTCATCCAGTAATCAAGGGCTCAGCCTGCTAGGCCTCCTGCAACAACCACTCACATGCCTCTGGTTGAAGGCTGTGCTGCCCGAGGAGTGCCAATAGCATTTCTGCCAAAATGCATAACTGTCTCCGTCTTTCCATCCCATCCCACTCTCCTCCATGGCTCCAGCCCAGATCCATCATCTCGATGACTCTTCCCTCAAACATCTCAGCACGTCCCTCATCTGTATTTCCATCCCTTGTACATACAACTTGGCATTTAATTATAAATTTTGCTATAAAATAGATCTAGCAACATCACATGTAAACGCTGTCTTTACCAAAGCACTGTGGGATCCTGATACATCTTCAAAATGGGAAATTCTAAGGTCTCTGTGTATTATAGAAAGTAGATTATATAGAAAAAGTCAGATATTGCAAAACCTTTTGATTTTCTCAAGAGAGAATTCTAAAAACAACACCTCCATGCTGAGTCATACTACGATGTTGTTCAGTCTAACTCACTGTCCCTAACAGCTATGGCATTTCACTTAGGAAACACCATTGTCAACGTAAAAGATCATATGTCATTAACTATTTTCCTTTGTAACTTTTCTAGCCATAAAAAAGATTAACAAAAGCTTACTGTAAGATTCTGAATAGACACCACAATGCTAATTGAACATTCTAGTTTAGATCATTCTTTAACATCATGATCAAAAGCTCTTTGGAGCTACACAGAACTGTGTTGGACAAGTTCCATATCAATTAAAAAATGACCTGAAGTTTTTTTTTCCATTAGTTTCTCATCCAACTGATAAATAAAAAGAAAAGTAAAACTGTATCATGTGTGTGAATAAAGGGGCACATGGTGGGACTGGAAAGGAAGGAGTGAGAAAGAGGGACAGGCTTGAAGCAAAGGACAGAACAAAGAAAAGCCCACATTATTTAATGTAAAGCTGTAGGGGAAAGATTTACTGCAGAGACCAAGTGACAGAACTAATCTGGATTTGAGCAGCCAGAGACTGGAAATTCCACTTAGACGTGAATTTGGGACTGTACGAGGAAGAATGAGGACAAATCAAGTAAAAACTACCTAAAACAACTAAAGTAGTAAAGCATGAGGTGACAAATGAGTTAGAAGAAGTGAGAGTGCTGCTCTGAAGACACATTAGGGAATTATTATTATTCTTAATTTCAAATAGAGTTTTAAAAAAGAGACCATGAGAGGGATGTAAGCAGATAGGTGACAAGCAATAGCCAAGTTCAACTCTGTTGACTGAAAATTATGCCCCTCCCTAACAGACTCATATCTTGAATGCTTGGTCCCCAGTAAGTGGAACTATTCAGAAAGGATTAGGAGGTGTGGCCTCGCTGGAGGAAGTGTGTCACTAGGGATGAGCTTTGAGGTTTCAAAAGCCCATACAAGGTCCATTGTGTATCTGTTGGCCTGATTCCTACAGATCAGGGTATAAAGAAAGCTCTTAGCCATGTCTCCAGCACCATCCCTGTATGCTACTACAGTGTCCACCATGATTTGGATTAATCTTCTGACACATTAAGCAATCCACCAATTAAATACTTTTTCCTATAAGTTGCTTTTGTCATGGTATCTTTGCACAGTAATAAAACAGTAACTAAGACAAGTGTTCCCTACAACTGAAGGAAACTGTGCATCAGTTTGCTTACTAGAGATAGCATTTATATTTATAAGTAAAATAATATGTGAAGCAAAAGTCTATGCCGTTGACAAAAATATTTATAACAGAGAACTTATATAGTAACAATAATATAGTAGGAAAATAATTAAGTAAAAATAGTCCATTTGGAGATGAGAAAATAGGTCAGTCCATAAAGGCACAAAGAGTTTGATTTCTTATAATCAATATTCAAAGAGTATAGGCATGGTAGTACATGCTTACGATGCCACTCCTGTGAAGGCAGATCCTTGGGTCTACTTGGCCTATAACCCTATCCTACTTGGAAAGTCAATCAAATGAGAGGTCTTGATAAATAATACCTAAAGTTTTCTGCCCTCCACAGACACACATGGGCACATATAACCCCCCCAAAAAAACATGCACACATAAACTCTCACACAAAGAAACATGTACGTAAACATGCATACACAAAAATAGCACATTCCACTCATCAGGATAAAAATGTGTCTTTCTAACAGGGAAATATATCTCCATGTAGACAAAAATAATTTCCATAGCTTCTTTTATATTCCTTTATACTCATTACAATAGAGTCTTTATCTGGAGGGTATTGGAGAGGGGCAAACAGATTTTATTTACAGAGCACATTTTCTATTATTATTCCAATATCTCCTTTTTTAAAGCTCTAAATACAATCATACTTCTCTATCTGTACTTTTTATTTTCACCCTAAAGAAATGAACATCTCCCTGAAATCAAATAACATTATGACTCTTGACACCCTGTGCTCAGTAAACATTAGATACGACACCACAGTGACAAAGAAAATTCATTGGATTAGCCACCTTTGCTGGCTTAGATTCTCCCCAACAACACACACCATGCTTTCCTTGTATACATTCTTCCCAAAGCACACAGAACGATGAGCAGTGTTCATCATTAGAGAACATTCCAGATAGAACTACATTAAGTTTCGCTGCAATGCTATACATTCCCATGACTCAAGAAGAGAAAGAGACTTGGGGAACTCTGTATTATTTCCATATTGAAACCTCATCTGGGGCCATGTTAGAGCTTACAGTTGGCACAAATTGCTTTCAAATGTCTCCAAACCATGTTTGATGTACACAATAGAATCTCAAGGCAAATTCCTACCCAAATATGTTTAGAATTTCAACCATTGCAACCTGCATACCCACCTCATTCGGTATGGACAGTACATTCCCAACTCAGCAACCATACGCTGAGTACTGAGTCTGTGTTAGTATAAACTGCGCTTTGGTACCCAATATGGCCACAGTGATTTCTACAGGGGAATGTTGGTCCTCAGGATGGAGGGCAAGGTGGTAGAATCATAAAAACAAAAGAAGCTGGACAAAGAGGACTTTGCTAAAGTCACCATGGACATATCACTGAAATGTCCATGATGTGAAGTTCTTGTGAGACTCTTATTCATTCTGTCAATAGCAATGTATTACAACTAAAGTGATGTGGGGGCCCTTGAACTCCTCTTACTTCTGTCTCACTATGTCATGACTTCCATATATATGTCCACCACAGTTGTGTCAAGGTACCCTTATCAGAGGTTGAACATAGAGGCCTGCCAATCCCCAACCCTTTAATTTGAAGTGTTTCTAGTCCTTGAAACTGTGTGCTAAACCAGTAGCCAACATCAAAGTAAATGGAGAGAAATTTGAAGCAATACCACTAAAATCAGGGACTAGACAAGACTGCCCACTTTCTCCCTACCTATTCAATATAGTATTGAAGTCCTAGCCAGAGCAAT
>NC_034590.1:133876308-133926676 GCF_900095145.1 Mus pahari | reverse complement strand
ATAGGGGACATTTGGGATAGCATTTGAAATGTAAATGAAGAAACTATCTAATAAAATAATTTTAAAAAAAGAAACTGTGTGCTAACAAAACTTAGTTTTGCCTTGTACAGGTATTCTGTTGTAGCAACAGACTAGTTACAACCATTGATAATCTAACTCATTTTCTCTTTAATAAGGTTGACATAGCTTCAATTTAATTTACCTGTCACTGTCCTCTAACTTTCAAAGATTTCTTCTTTAGACATTTGGATGTAAGTAATCAAGTTATTTACTAAAGCTGGAGGATTATCTAGGTAAAGCCTTTAGATTAATAGTAAAAAGCCCAGTTTTCTCCCATCTCTATCCTTGTCAGACCATTTTCAGAAGCAAAGAACAGCTTCTAAGGTTTATCTTCACAGGCAAAGAGTACATGCACTAATTCTCCTGCAATGAGTAAGTCAGGGGCTATGTGTGTTTTGAATCTATAAATCACTTTAAAGAATATAATCATGTGTCCACTAATACTCAGGCATGGTTGGAAGAGGGACTCAGGGGACCCTAGCCCTCACTACTGAACTATTTCCTACTGATAGATTCAGTAGAAGAGAGATAATAACTTTCAGTTGTATACCCATTAGTGACCCTACCAGGCATAGATCATTCAATGGTCACACAGATAGCCCTGGTGAAACTACATCAGTCAGGAAGCAAAGCAAAAGATATTTTGGAAAGACACTGGGAGGGTCTGGGGAGGAACTTAAAAGGGATAGAATAAAAGAATTAGGCCAGAGTGGGAAAGGCTAATTAGAATAGATTATATAAATGCATGAAATAGTCAAATAACAAAATTCATCCAAAAAATCTTTAAATTTTTAAAACAGTAAACAATGTTGGCAATATAATTAGCCATAATTGTTCTAAACAAACCATACACATCTCTCTAAAACCTGAGTCTAACAGTTGCTGGAAGATATGTGTTCAAAAATGTTCAAGGTCAGGGACCTGAAGAGAAAGCTCAGGGTCAAAGCACTGGCCGATCTTCTGAAGGACCTGGGTTTGATTCCCAGGACCCACATGGCTGCTGACTTAAGGCAACATGTAATTCTAGTTCCAAAGAGTACAATGCTTTCTTTGGGCCTCAAAAAAAAAAAAAAATGTACTGCAAACATTTGGTACACCAATATAACATTCAGGCAAAATAGCCATACACACAAAGGGAAAAATGAATCCTTTAAATATATATATATAATAAATTGAAAAAGCAAAAGAGTATTCACAGGAGCATTTTATAGGGAAAAATAAGGAAGCAACCTGAGGGTACAAATTTGAAGAGTATTTGAACTAAGGTGATGTGGCTGTCAGTTGGGATGCACGGAAGCCACATAAAGCCATTACTTGAAGAACCAATGAGAAAGAAGCATAGGTGATGACTCATGCTGCTGCCCAGCACAAGGCTGTAAACATGTTCAAGGCATTGGGACAAAGACGGGAGACTACATTTAAACCCTGTGCTTCCCAGAGGTAGCACCTACCCATAACAACTACCTAGAAAACCAGCGTCCATGCAGTCAACTTGCACCCATCCTGCATCCTGTGCTAAACATATAGGCAAATAAAAAGCCAAGAGCAGGTCTTGAAATCTGCTTCATGGGAATGATCATAAATACCTTTGAATAATTACACGATGACAATGTTAAGTTTGCTCTTTACGCCTTTATTTTCTGTCCCTTCATAATGAACAAAACGTCGTCTTTTTCTTGGATACGAAGGGAAAGAATGCTTAGCCTCAAAGCCAGAAGGTCAGTTCTGTTGCTGTCAGCACCATGGAACTTTGACCAAGTTGCTCAACTCTTCTGGTCTCAGTTTCCTAGGGTAGAAAAATCACGTTGGAAAATGGCTGGTCCTTCTACAGCTATAGGAGCAGCATCACTGCACAGGACTTTGGGCTTTGGCTTATATTGGAATATATAGCAACTATTTATTATTTTATGCTATTTATAAGTATAAAAGCATTATTGGAGTATAAAAAACAATTCTTGTTTTGAGTTTCTCTGGTGTTTGCATTATGGTAACTAGGAGTATTTTTTATACATCCTGGAGTTAACTGCATCTTTCACCAGAGAGGGTTAGAGAGGAGGTTCAGCAGTTAAGAACACCATCTTCTCTTCCAGAGAGGCCAGGATAAATTCCCACTGTGGGTCATAACCACCTGCAATTATAGTCCCAAAGTATCTAATACCTTCTTCTGGCATCATCAGAAACCAGGCATACATGTGGATCACAGAAGTGCATGCAGACATAATACACATACACTACAATAAAATAATGAAATTTAAATTTTAAAAAAAACCACAGTAGAATACTTTACATTCTTCACACAGTTTACATTGCTAGTTACTGGGATGGTTGGGAGAAAGATCCTTATTTAACTCGCGTAGTTTTGAAACCTGTTCTCAATGGAGTGGTGAGAGAGTAACGTGAGGCTAGCGGGGGGGGGGGAGGGGTCTGTCATTGTTTATTGAAATAAAGAGCAGATGCATCCCTGTTATTCAAGGATTTTATATTTTGAGTTTTAATGTTAACCTCTTCGAATATTAAAATGATTTTTAAGATCACTGCAAATCCTTAAAAGTAAAAATATATCATAGATTATAATTAAAGGTAAATAATTATAAGATTGCCAAAATATTAATCTTTCTCCCTAAGAAAAACAGAATCTGATCATAGTTTTGAGTACAAAGACATTTTACCATTTGTGACTTTCATTAATTCAAAGCAGAAAAGTTTAACTAAGCTATAAAAACTTTATAAAAGTATACTCAAAAGAATGCATTCTAATTTCTAACCAATGGAGCATACAACCATCAAACGTTGGTGATGCAGACCTCCTCCCTATGGACCTTCCAATGGCATGAAAATACAGCGTAATGCATTTCACAACTGTCACTAGAGAAGCTTCTATATGCAGTATCTGGTGATCAACAGAGAGTTGCCCAGTTGTCCAAAGGGCAGAGAATAAGAGACTGAGGAATGCTCAGTGGTAAATGGGATCTCAGCATCATACTTACTCCCATACGTTCCCTGATCAGTTCAGAAGATGGAGTAAAAAATCTGATAGTGAGAGTATACAAACACAAGAAAACAGTTTCCTCTCTACACAGCAGGATAGCTTCACAATGGTTGTCACACACACACACACACACACACACACACACACACACACACACACACGGCAGAAGCAAGCTCAAGGGAGACCAAATCCTATCCTAGGATGCAGAAAGAAGTGAGAGACACAAAGTCCCACCCAAGCAAGGATCTATTGGCAATTGATATAGCTACTGATATAGGGAGAGACAGTTCTCTTTAAAAGAGTGTAGCCCCTGGTAAATAGACCATACTCAGTAGAAGGTCACACAGCTGAGAATATATGGGTAACACAAATTGGACTTCATGAATGAAAAAAAAAAAAAACGAACAAAAAACTTAAAACAGAAAGAGACAAAGTAATAGAGAAGGAGGGTGGCCTTGAGAGAAGAGTTAGGGGAGGGATATGACCAAAACACATTGTATACAATTTTCAAAGGACTAATAAAAATAGATGTTTTTAATAGAAAAAAAAAAAAGAAGAAGAATCAGTGTTATAGCTTATAGCCACTGCTTTCAAGGAATCCTGAGCTCCTTTTATCTGGCATAAGCAGACATGGTATGGACGACAGATGAGAAGAGAGAACCAAGATGGCCAGTGCAGTAGGAGGGGCCAGGAATTGGGAGGGTCTACAGTGAGGTGTAGATGAGGGACACAGGATTAACAGCCTCATTTGGCAGAATATGTATTCATCTTTGGGAGTAGTATCTTCAGTTAAGTAAAAGTAAACAGGATTATGTAGTGGGGATGGGATTAGATTTCCATCCAAGATATAAAAGAGCTGAGCATGACAGAAGAAGAAAAAAGGCAACATGTATGCTTGGTTCCTGAAGGACATCAACCCATGCAGTTTCTAGGCTATGACAGAAGAGGTCTGTGCTCAGATATGATGATGACCTTGAATATTATAGGGATTTGGTAGACATGAATGATTAATCCAACCAAATGGCTTTTAAACAGAAGCAAAATTTGAAATTCTAGAAGTTAATGTTGTTGCTATTCTTCCCTCAAATCCAGTGACAAGTGAGAGACAGAAGAGGACAGACTGGTCTTCATGTCCCAACTGTTCCAGGAACAGTCGGAGGGTGGACTGCGAGGGGAATAAAATCTAGAGTTTTAAAAAAAGAAAATAGATAGATAAATAGATAGATAGATAGATAAAATATATAAATAAAAAAGAAAGAAAGAAAGAAAGAAAGAAAGAAAGAAAGAAAGAAAGAAAGAAAGAAAGAAAGAAAGAAAGAAAGAAAAAAGAAGGAAGGAAGGAAGGAAGGAAGGAAGGAAGGAAGAAAGAAAGAAAGAAAGAAAGAAAGAAAGAAAGAAAGAAAGAAAGAAAGAAAGGGGACCCAAAAGTTGACAATGACTCACTCAACAAAATGAACAAATGAAGGAAGCCATTTGTGTTATCTATATACTCACTGGTGTGTGGTCAAACTCTCAGTGGCCTGCCCCTTAAATAGAACTGAGCCCTTCCCCTCCTATTTCCCCTCCAGAAGCCATAAATTGTGGAAAGCTAAGTTCAGCATCCATATCACACTTGGCTCATTCTTTAGTGATGGGTTGGGTCAGCGTAGGGGTTGTCACAGAAGCCTTCCATGTCCCTTTTTCTCAACTGTGCATCTACAGGGATAGATATCAATGCCACAATATATTCCTTTGCTCTTTACAGTCTGCAGAAACGTGGATCATGTGATTCCACATGGTTTCTGGCAACAACACAGGCTATGAGTACAGCCCTCCCTACCCCTACCACTGCACTAGGATCACAGGCCCAAACAAGGCCTTCAGAGGCAGCCTAGACCATAGACACCAACATGGTCACAGGGTGCTGCCTAGACCATGGATATCAGCATGGACTTCAGTGACCAAATGGGCCACAGACATCAACATTGACCCTAGCTGCAGCAGGACCTCAAACTAAGACCTCACCCTAAGTCATGGATGTACCAGGACATAACCATTACCTCAAGAGGCAATGTGGGCCTCCCACCTCACTATGACCCTAGTAACAGCATGGCCCATGAACATCAACATGAATTCAGGATGTAGCACAGACTATGGATACCTTCATGGCCTTCTGTAGTAACATGGGCCACAGACATCAACATAGACCCCAGCTATAGTAGGACCACTGACTAAGACATGTTCCTTGGTGTCAACATAGGCACAGACATCATGGTGAGTTTCTTTCTGTGTTTTGCTGTTTTATTTTTTCCCTTATATTTAATCTTCTCCTGAATCAGCCATGTCAAGGCCACATAAAGGTTTTGTTTTATATATATATATATATATATATATATATATATATATATATTGTATTTCGATGGTGTTTGCCCACTCATACCTTTAACAAAGACCCTACTTCTAAGAAACTAAAGCCTAGCTTATATTGAAGTGCATCACTTTCATGGCAACTTTTAAAGTTGTATTCCATGTTAAAGAAATTAATACTTTACACCAAACCTAAAAGAGTTGTGTTGCCTATTTTCTGTTAAGTGAGGCAAGGAGGCCTAGCCTTGGTGTGACCTTCCACTAATCTTACCAGTTTAAAACAGATTTTGCAAAGAACAATTGAATCACACAACCAGGAAACAGTGTTGTGCTAATGAAATTCATCCATCCACTCAAGAAACTTTAGTGGGCCTCCTTTGTCCTTGAAAATATAAGGTATTAAGATGGTAAAAAGACAGTGTCTATTCTCAGAGTTCTCAGACATTAGTGAAAAAGGCCAGCATTGTTTCCTGGATGGGGAGTGCTCATCCCAGATAAACGAGTAGACAAAGGTGGCCTCGAACACGTAGGCTTTCTAGGAACCTTTACAGGAAGAGTGTTGACAAACTGAACTTACACATCCCATGTAGCACGACATTTGTGTCTGTGATTAAAGCTTTACTGAAACGCAGGACAACAGTTTCTAGACAGGCTGAGAAATATTACAGGTGATACTTGGACCTCAAGGCTGACAACAACGACTCCATGACTCTTCATAGGAAAAGTTTGCCAAGGCAAAGGGGCGGCTGAGGTTTGAGAGGTAGTTTGTACCTTCCAGCTTGGGAAGCACGTGCTGAGGCTCCAGGTAAGAATGAAAGGATCATTTCTGGCAGCTGTATGTGACCTGATATGGGAAGGAATGGTGTGGCTAAAGGAACAACCATGATCTAAACCACAAACTGCTTTGTCCTTAGATGACAATTGGTTCTAACTCATGCACAGTAACCTATGGGCTCCATACCATGCTTTAGGCAAATATGAAACAACAAAGTCTTAGATCCATCTACACATCCGTGTAGCCCTGTAGACATGCGTGGGCTGACATAATATGTTTCTTCTATCTATGGGGAATTAAGAACACACAAGAATCAAATGAAAATTAAAGCAAGTCAGGGGTTTGTCAATGAGTTGCTGTGCTCTAGTGACCAGTAAGGAATTCTTCTTTCAAAACTCTGAAAAAAGAGTCTAAACACTTCTGACATACAGAGGAGGACTATGCTACTGGGGGGGGGGAGCCCTGGAGTTTTAGAATAAAAAAAGTATACATTTTTCTACTAATAAAACACAACTAAAGTTCAGCAGGTTACATGCAAAACAAATTGGTCAGAGCCTGGACATCTTCCTCTTTAAAAAAAAATGAGGGCTCTAAAGTACATACAATAAGACAATCACTAGCATGATTAAAAATGTGTTTAGTTTTAGGCTTCTTGCCTGGACACAAAGTAGTGGCTCAATGATGCTGGCTACAGTAGCTGGCTTTTTAAGTACCTACCACATAGTTTAAAAACTGAGCAGATAGTCAATAACTTGCTATTACATTACTGTATTTTCATTAGTAAATAAATCTTGCTAATACCAATGTTAATCAGATGCATTTCCACTTACACAGCATACATACTATACAAAAAGCCTTCATTTCTCCTTCTACAAACCCATTACTCACCATACTTTTACAAATGTGCAATATAAAATCCTAAATCCCTCTAACCTTACCTCCCTCAACTTAACCTTCTGTCCACGTCAGACAGACATAGCCATCTCCTGGTAGATAATGCCATTAAACATGGCAAGGTCATTCTCAAAGAAGACTTATGGTACCTTTAGATGATGTTACTGCCCTGCTATCTACATCCCATGCTCATCATCACATTGAGAATAATGTATGAATCCAATCTCTCCGTCTTCTCCACAAACCGACATTCTTTTCTGTCTCTAGCTTGTCCTCTGTCTTGTCTTCTCAGCACCTAGAAAAATCTTTCTAGACAGAAACCAAACACCAGTATGCTTTATACTGTTCTCTTTAATTTATTCAGAAAACTCTGGACCGCTGTTCTTCCAGATCCTATAGTGCTTTGTTAGCTAGACACATTTTCTCATTCCTGTATTGTTCTATGACTAACACACATATCTGTCACATCTGAACTGTGGGTGCTTCCAAGTCATGAATCTTACCTCACTTGGCTTCATACCCTCAACACCTTCTGTATTTCTTGTCTTGTAGTCATTATCAGTAAATATTTGCCAACTGGTAAATGAAGTGATAATTACCCCCTTGGCTGTCTTCATAGATTCTACTCTCAATTAAAGACAACTGTTTTCAAAGTGGATCAAAATCTTGTTACTGCATGCCCTGAGTTCGGCAGCATATGCAAAGCCAAGGAGGAAAAAAAAAATTCCTCCAGAAGCTCAGGTTAGGGTGGGGGGGGGGACACAAATGATCATTAGACAATGGTGTCAATCAGATGGAGACACAAACCAGCTACACACATGCTTCCAGAACTCCCACAAAGGTGGCGTTGCAGCGCTAACAGGTTTCAGGTAGTTGCCAGCTTCTTGCTGCATGCAAATAAGATCTTACTAGAGACTCCAACCACATGCACAGATGTGTTTTTTTCCTTTCCTTTAGCATTGCACCACCTGTTGTATGTATTCTCCTTCAAGAATCTGAGAAGACAAAACTAATCTTAAAATCTTTTCTTCTTTTTACTATGAGTTACAGCATCCTGATGGAACACATTTTCTGTTTTTTTTTTTTACATACTGAATTCTAATTATAGCTATAACAAAATGCATTTATGAAGTGTTGTTTCCTCGTGCTTCTCTTTTTTCCCAGCGCTATGTGGAATTATCAATCCCGTTTGTCTTTACTCTCTGCATCAGGGATGCTTCAAAGAACAGTAATTAATATTTTGCAGGTGACAACTAATGCATATTCAAGACACAAACTGTATTTTAAAGCATGTCGGAGGCTAAGAAAATGTCTGTGTACCTGTTCCTCGCTGCTTCACAGCTTAGTGCACAAATGGTCAAAGGTAACAGAACAAAGACAAAAAGGATAAAGGCTTTCCATCATCCTTTCATTATAAAAAAGTTGGCAAATGAAAAAGGCCCGATTCTGTATTCTTTGTTGCTTTTTCCCACTGTCTAGCACATCATTTAGTTATAGGGAATACTTAATAAACATGTTGAGTGGAAGAAGAAAGAGATGAACAAAGAATAACAACAACAACAAAGAATACAACATGGTGTTTTAGAAAATATCCTCTGCAGAAAGGCAAACACTTGCCAAAAGTATCTTGAAAGAAGAAGGGGACGGTGACATAAATCAGAAAAATGAAAATACTCCAGAATACCGAACACTGACAGCTAATATCAATAGGTAACTCTTCCCAACTTAAGTTACTTGTTAGTACACACCTTATAGAATAAAGAAACTACTTAGATTTCTTTACTAAGAAAAAAATTACAGCCTTAATATAGATATATTCACAATGAGAAACAAAGGACAGTTTTGTTGACAATGGAAATCACATCCATAAGCAAGGCAAGAATGTGAAGACACCTGAAACAATGCGTTGGCATGACAGCTTTATTCACCTCCCCCCCCCCATATGACCCCTGTGTCACAACCCTTGTGGACCATATCATGCCACCTCACTGAGTGAGGTTCAGACACTTTCTTTGAGGGTGTTGAATATGCCCAGAGAAGGGAAATTATGATATTGGTTAGGAATCAAGGATTAAATTCTAGATTCTGGACTTGAAGTTCAGGAACCAGGTTCAGAGTGGTTATGAAAATTAAAGCAAGCGAGGGAGCCCAGAGTACGCCATCCACATTGATGGAGAAAACGGTTGTTAGTTTGCTCACTAAATATGACCTGTCTGCAAGTGTGAATGGCTGTGTGTCTTTAAATTTGTCCAACTCACTACTGGCTTTGCTGTTTTATACGTACTTCTGAAATCTGAAAATCCGTCATTCACATGCACTGAGCATTTGAAAGGGCATCCACAGTATGCACCTTTTCTACTTTAACCCCCAACATTGTGTGACAGGTTCCATCACTACATCTTTTTTAGTAACTAAGAAGTCAACAGATTTTTCTAGTTGAAACTAACTTTATCAAGGCAATAAAAGTTGCATATAGTGTCGATGGGATTCATGTTTATCAAGTATTATTCACTACACAATCCCAATGAACAGAGAGTGAGCAGGGCTTTTTAATGCTATGGTTGTGTGTACCCTCCAAAGTCTGACTGGTGGAAATTTAAGTCCACTCAAAAGGTATGAGGTGTGGTCAGGGAAGATTTAAGTCCCCAGGGAGCTACCATACCTCATATCTTTACAAAGGGACTTGTGGGAGTGTGTTTACTGTTTCCCGTTCCACTGCCAAGTAAGGAATATGTTTCTTCCCCTAGAACTCGAATGTCATCTTAGATGCAGGCAGATAGGGCTCAAGCCTGCTCGTGCCTCTGTCCTGAACATGGCAGCTTCTAGGACTGTAACAAACACGTTTCTGTTCTTTACAAATTGTTCATCTCAGATGCTCTCTTCTAGCAACATGTCACAGACTGAGATGTGGAGGTCTTTGCCTCCTGAATGGTTCACACTACATCTGCTGACATTAATCTAAAATCAGCTCTCGAGCATGACCTTTTCCTTTGTAATATTCAGAAAACTAAAACAAACTGTAACCTTTTAACTGTGCCGTGTAAAAATGAAATTAAACCTCTCCCATGGTGTGACACTTATGGCAGTGCCTTCCTCACGTGCTTCTGGGGATGTCTACACTCTCAAGATGTATTTGCTGTAGTCTGTAAGGCTGAAAGAGACGAAAGAAAGAAAGAAAGAAAGAAAGAAAGAAAGAAAGAAAGAAAGAAAGAAAGAAAGAAAGAAAGAAAGAAAGAAAGAAAGAAAGAAGCAGGAAGAGAGAGAGGAAGAGAAAGAGAAAGAAAGAAAGAAAGAGAGAGAGAGAGAGAGAGAGAGAGAGAGAGAGAGAGAGAGAATGAGAGAGAAAGAAAAAGGAGAGGGGAAGAATTCTACCATTTAAGAAAGAAGGAAAAATAGAGAAAGAGAGAAAAGAGAAAGAGAGAGAAAAAAAGAAAGAACTATACCATCTAAGAAGGAAGGAAGGAAGGAAGGAAGGAAGGAAGGAAGGAAGGAAAAAGAAAGCAAGCAAGAAAGAGAAGAATTATAGCATTTGAGGGCAGAGGTCAGCATCCAAGTGAAACCATGGACAATGAACTTTAATATGATAGATCTTATTTCTGTGATATTGATTTAATATGATAGATCTCTTTTTCTGTGATACTGACGCATTATTACAAGAATCAGGCCATTGTAGCAATAAAATGTTGTGATAATTTGATGTTACAAAACAGACTTGATACCACCACTCTTAGCAGCTTGCCCATCGATTGCCTCTCTATTTCCTTTTATAAAGGGAAAAAGGAAAGTGAGATGAGAGATAATGAACTAGCTTGGGGAAAATGAAATGCCATTAAAATCTAAAGCAGATACAGCCAAAAGGCTGTCGCTGCCTCAAGCTCTCTATGTGGTAATCACATTTTCTGAGTCAAAAAATATAACACATAATGGAAGTACTGGTTAACAAAAGGCTGAAACACTATCAGGATAATTCTAGGTTGCATTAGATATAGCATAGCACATAGACCTTGTATTCAAAGCTTAATGAGGAGATGAGATACTGGCTCACAGGTTAGAGATACCTCAAGATTATTGTGGTTATTATGAATGATGTCAGTGTCTGTGTCTGGCTTATGCAACATTCCCAATCCTTTTTCAAATAAGCAATAAGTTAAAACCCCAATTGTATAAGAAATATTGCTTTGGGGTGACAGAGAAAATGGAGGGTGGTGAGAACAGCATGGTTCACATTTTAGGTCATTGTAATTATCCAAATAAGAGCCTGGAAAGCAGGGAGGTCCTCATCCCTGGAACCTGAGCATCATGTGTTATTTGAGGAGAAGGATATCAGCAGGGGTGCTCTTATTAAGGGTCTTCAGACTGGAGACTGTCTTAGATCATGTGGACAAGGCACAGATACAGTGACAGTGCCCTCACTGGAGACAGTGCCCTCACTGGAGGAAATGAGTCCACACAGACGGGAAAGCAATGACCATTGAGGCAGAGTGGGGAGGCAAGGCTGTAAGCCAACGGATGCTGACAGTCCATCAGGAACCAGGAGATGAAGCAGCTGTGTGTGTGCCAGGGCTGTGGGTCAGTAGCTTTCCTGATATCTTGATTTCTGCCCTGTGATACTAAGTTCAGACTTGTGGAGTCTACACCTGTGAACGAATGTAACTTCTGTAGTCTTAATCTACCCAGTTTGAGGTTCTTTCTCCCATTAACCATAGAAAAACGATACAGCTGTCGGTGAGCTTAACTACAGTATAACTGTCTAAGTGGCATTCAAACATGGTTTCCTGTTGTCTACCCCCAATACAAACAGCCGTCAAAGGCTCTCTTTTTTTCATATGCCACAACCAGAAAGAGTACAAAACTTCAATTCCTGTGTGTGGTCATCAGACTCTTCATGTGGTAAATGAGTGAAGCGCAATGTACAAGCCCTTGGCTCTCTCTGTTAGGACTTCAGTAGGTGTTTCCCCACCAGCCTCCCAGGATGGGTGGTGAAGTCTTGTCCTGAGCTTTGAATGTAAGCAGTCTCAGCAGATTCATGGTGCGATGATTTTTTTTTTTTAAGCAAACTTAAATTTCTTTCCAAACCAAATGGGAGGAAAAATCTGAAAAAGATTTGGAATGTATGTTCAACAAAACTTACTATGGGGAGGGTGGAGAACAGTAGAAAATATTAAGTTTCTATTATTACTTTGTACAGTGGAAAACACATTTTTAAAGTAATTGTAGAATATTAAGACAAAGCTTTTTTTCCTCTCTCTTTAACTGTGATCTATGAGCAGACAGTAAGGCTGGGAATATGCTCTAAATTTTTTCAGCACTGGTGATTGACAGCAGGTCCTTAAGCATTCTGGGAAAGGGCTCCACACTGAGGTAGACCCTCAGTGTCTAATACTTTTATTTCACAAGTGAAAAAATAAATGATCTGGATACCTTATCTGCAGTGTCAAATGTCATTTGGGACTTTTAGGCACCTATTAAAAACTGTTTAACTTAATGGAGAAATTTTAATAATAGGATTCATAATGGGTATTTACATAAGCAGAAGAAAAGTTAATCTATTAGTGTTCTGAAAAGGAACTTACATAAGGATTTTGTAAGAAAATTATAGACCTTTTAAAATTAATAATTGAGTTAAATAAATATTGAAAATTATGATTATTTTATTATTGGTAAACCTTTTTGAATTAGTTGACAACTTTCCTTCATGTAAGACAACAATTTTGTTCCATTTTCAAACTTGAGAATGAAGTGAAAGCTGCCATAAAATGTACAGTTTTGGAGCCTTCATGGGGTTTGCTCACTATGGAACAGCTGTTAGAGAACGCTTGCTTCTAACATAAGCCAAAGCCAGTGTACCTAAACCAACAAAGGGGCAGTATGGTTAGGAGCCGATGCAGCATGACAGTAACCATGGCAATGTACAGGCAGTACTGAAGAACCTCCGCTTGACAGCACCAAACATGGATGTTATTTTTTCACCAAAGGACAAGGAAAACAAATGGTTGTTTACATGTTTTAAGAAGGAGAAATTTCATGAAACATTAAGAAAGCACCATGATTTTCTAGTAATGTTTTGTTGATTTGTTTATTTGTAAATTAATAGGAATCCCTTTGCCAAAAATCAGAGTTTTGGACCAGCTGAAGCAATCAAGCAATTAGTTAGTTAATTTCTTGCCATAATTCTTTCACAGTTAATAGCAGAAAACAATTAAAGTGTATGAAATAAAACTCGGTAAAAAGGAAAATATAAAATTTTTTTCTCAAGGAGTTCTACCCTAATATCAATGAGAATTATTTAATACTATTGAATACAATTGCTGAATTGCACTTAAAATGGATAAATGCTATGTCATGATAAAAAGGGGAAATGTACATTTAAAAGATTTGAAAAGTTGCTTTAATACAATTTATTTTCTTTCCATAACATTTGAGATCAATGATTTATTCCATATTCTTCTTGCCCAGATTAAGATACAAACTTTAAGGATATTTCTTATGCTCTAAGTCATTAAATCTCCTGTTGTTTATTCAATGAGATCCAAGGAAACTATTCTTTCAAGTCAAAGTTTCAATTAATAGTCAAACAACCATTGTCTAAACGGTCATAATTTAATTATATTTAATTTTTCAACCACCTTAACAAATAATTTTCATTATTTCTTTATTCAAAACATTAATATTAGTTAGCACCAGTGTGTTGGTATATTCTTGACAGAAAGAGAAGTATGTGGATGTAAGACAATATGACAAATGTGATACGGAAAGTCTCATATAGATGAAATAAGATAGGAAGAAAATGAGGGACGCTAGAAGCTAGGGATTTCAAATTTTTCTACAGACTACCTCCTCCCTCAAAGATCCACCTATCAACATCAATGGATTTGTATTCTATAAATCTCTCCTTCTTTCAGGAAGAAATTCATGGAAAATATGTAAACCTCCAGAGAAAGTTCTGGAGTAAAGGATAGACTATATCATCCTAAATACTCCATACTGGCACAAAGATTATTTTGAGTTGACTATCAGGAAGTCCCCTCTCCCCTACTTTCCAAAGAAGCACAGCCATAAATATATACAGAAGTATTTACCCCTCTCTCCTGGGAAAGCAAAAAGATGCTCTGTGAGAGAGACACCATGGGTCCTCACTGGTCTAATGACAGCCCAATGAATCCAAACAGCCAACAATGCTGAACAACCTTCCGTTTCCCACAGTTTGCCACACTACAGTCAATGTGCTTTTTGTCCCTTGTGTTCTTTACTGAAAGTACCATACAAGACAGCTCTGACTGGTTCTTTGAGATTTTGAGTTTTCCAAGTTTCCTCCAATAAACATATGGACTAAGCATCTCAATAAACATCATACTTGTTCTTATTAATTAATTTTGCTGTTTGCATCTTAGATAGCATAGAAGAGTAGAGAAGAAAATATTTTTTTTCCAATGTCATAACAAATGTCACACACGTGATAATGTGACATATGAAAAAGGCATGAATATACTAATACACTCCAGGAAAAGACTGCTTAGTCTTCAGCCACTGCTGAGTTAGGGCCGGATAAAAACAAGAGACGGACCTTTGTGCATTTTCCTAGAAAAATGTATTGAAATGTGGAGGTTCACTAAGTTTAATTTGGAAACCCCTGCCTTTTTATACTTTCAAGATAACATAACTTGATGTATTTTTCTAATAGAATAAACCTGAATTCTTTCAAATAAACAAAACAACTGTTTCCAAGATCACTGAAATTTTAAAAGGACTCCGAATGAGATGCATCTGGCTGGATCTATGTCTCACAACTACATTTCATTTACTAGAGCTAACCTTGAGAAATTACTCAGCTAATTCTTAAAATGTACACATTCTTTTTTATTGGTTATTTTATTTATTTACATTTCAAATGTTATCCCCCTTCCCAGTTGCTCCTCTGCAAACTCCTTATTCCCTCCCCCTCCCTCCAGTTCGTATGAGGGTGCTCCCCCACTCAACCACCCACTCCCACCACACCTAGCATTCCCCGACACTGAAGCACATCTCTGAATCAAGGCAACCAAAGATGCTTTTTTTGCTCAGTAGATCTTAAAAATAATTTCTAAACCTTTATATTCCTTAACTTATCACACTTTTCTGAAAGACATGTGACCTTTAAGAACCCCACACACTCATATCATTATTCCACCAGAATACAGTGCCCACAGGACAAAACCTACTCCCTCTAAACTTTACCCCATAACCTGACAAATTCATTCCACACCAATGGTCTGCCTAGCTGATTAAGAGTTCTGTCTGATGTCCAGCAACTTCACACTGCCCATTTCTCTGGGCAGAAATCCTACAATGACTCCACTCCTGCTCTAAGTAAGGTGTTTTGCCTGCCTTACCATAAAATTCCCCTTCTTAAGTCTGGACCAGATCTTCACCTTTTGAGAGATTTAAGAAATGGATGAAGAAGAAAAATCCACTGAAAGTCATAAAATTCAGAAGTGAGATTTTATGTTCAAGGACAATTCTTAAAAAATAAAAAAAAAATCAAATTTTAGCATTTTTGTTTTGAAGGTTTCCCTTTTTGGGGGATTGTTTTGCAATATAACCTGCATCTACTGAAGAAGTATCTCTTGCTCTCTGAAACTCGTTTTCTGTTGCCAGTGTCTTGGATCACAGTCTGGCACCATGAAAGCAGTTCATTTGTTTCCCCTTAGTATTTTATGCTCATTGATGAAACTTGTGGATGGGAACACTATGTATATTATTTTAGAAATTAGAGCAAGACAATGTAGGTTATAGCTTGGGGAGGCTTAGAAAACTTAAGAAGTATGCACATTCCAAAGAAATCTGGAAGAACAACACACCATCATGGGGAGTGGACAGCTTTCTCTCTCCACGTTAAGAAAGTCTCTCTGCCATTTGTAGCAGTTTGCTTCTCCCTAACTTCCTGGCACAGTGTCTGTCCAATGTTATAACACAGAGAAGAGGTATGTTCTCAACAAAGCTGAAGTTATTAAACCATCAACCAAGCCTTAGTGCCTACTTTTAAATCGAGTTTGACTGTCTTATCAGGAAAGGGTGATAAGGAGGCTGATAGGGATCAGGCCAGCTCTGGTTCCAGACCTTCACTGCTCTTGACTTTGACAGCAGCATGCACCCTTTAATAGTCTCCCCACATTTCAGGCTCTGCCTTTTGGTTTCTCCCTGAAAGTTCAAACATCCTGCTCTCTTCCATGATTTTCTTCATCCCCGTGGTATCATTGTTTTCAGCACACCACTCCTGATAGTCTTTATCCTCAAAAGAAGTATTGCTGTCACTGCACAGACCTTTCCAGCTGCCCAGTCAATTTTCTCAGTTCTCTGCTCTATTCACAATAGTCAACTCAGTCACAGACTCCACTTACTACACTACCCAGCCTGGTCCAACCTGGCCCCTGACCGCATCACTTTAGAGACACTGCTCTTGACAAAGAATCCAGACTCTCAAACCAGGGGCTCTTCCACTCTTTCCACCACCTTTCCTTTCTTCAAAGTATCCACCCCCACCCCCAGATTCTCTGTAACTCTGAGCCTCCCTCAGGCTCCAATCACAGATCCAATTAATCAACTTAATACCACAACCACAGTTTCTTACTTTGGCAAATAGGAAGAGCAAAGCATCACTTGCATGTCCCCTGTGAATGAAGAGCAACACCATGCCCAGTATTAAAGATGTCAGTTCCTGTGTGTGCTAAGGAAGATGCTGAAGGTTCTGATAATTTGCCTGATTCTGTTTTAACCTCAGTTTTAAGCAGGGTGATTGCTTTCTTAAAGTCTTTTATTTCACTTGTCACAGTTAATTATCTATTTGTCTCTGTATGTGGGTATGTGGAACATATGTATGCAGGTGCCAGAGATCTTGAGTACCCTGGAGTTGGTGTTCCAGGTGGTGGTGAGCTGCCTGAAATGGATCCTGAGGAACAAACCAAGGTCCTCAGGAAGAGACGCAAGTGCTCTTAACAACTGAGTCAGCTCTCCAGCCCATGTTTGTCATACATATTATATTAATTATATAATATTTATATAATTATATATTATCTCATACAACACTATACTATATTATATTACACATATTATATAATATCAAAAATATTTATTTCATTAATCATACAATATTATTAATTTATAATTTATAACATAACTATTAAATTATTAATACTTTTTTAAAATTAGGTATTTTTTATTTACATTTTAAATTTTATCCCCTTTCCTAGTTTCCCCTCCAAAAATCCCCTATACTTTTCCCCCTCCCCCTGCTCCCCAACCCACCCACTTCTGCTTCCTGGCCCAGGCATTCCCCTATACTGGGGCATAGAACCTTCACAAGACCAAGGGCCTCTCCTCCCATTGATGATCATCTAGACCATCCTCTGCTACATATGCAGCTAGAGCCATGAATCCCTCCGTGTGTTTTCTCTGATTGGTGGTTTAGTCCCAGGGAGCTCTGGTTCATATCATTGTTCCTGCTACAGGGCTGCAAATCCCTTCAGTTCTTTGGGTACTTTCTCTAGCTTCTTCATTGGGGACCCTGTGCTCTGTCTAATGGATAACTATGAGCATCCACTTCTGTATTAGTCAGGTACTGCAGGGGCCTCTGAGGAGACATCTATATCAGGCTCCTGTCAGCAAGCTCTTGTTGGCATCTGCAATAGTGTCTGGGTTTGGTGGTTGTTTATGAGATGGATCCCCAGGTGGGGCAGTCTCTGGATGGTCATGCCTTCAGTCTCTGCTCCAAACTTTGTCTCTGTAACTCCTTCCATGGGTATTTTTTTCCCCCTTCTCAAATTGTACATATTATATTAATTATATAATATTTATATAATTGTATATCATATCATGCAATACTATACTATACTATATTATTTTATACATGTTATATAATATCAAAAATATTTATTTTATTAATCATACAATATTATTGATTTATAATTTATAATGTAACTATTAAATTATTAATACTTTAATTATTATTAATATGTAGCTACTATATACATACATATATGCATATATATGTGTATATAAATTTAACTATGTAGAGAAAGAAAGGAGGGAAGGAGAAGCATGGAGGGAAGGACATTCATAGCTAACAATGGTTCTATATTGATTCATTGATGAATTTAGAGTTTTCTAGATCTTGTTTTTATTTACATGACAAAAAAGAGTTTATTTAAAACAGTACATAAATATTTCAATATATTAAAAACAATAAGTGGAAAATAGGCTAAAACAAAATAATAGAAGCACAATTTGTTGCCCTGTTTTCGTTTAGTGGTGCTAAGTATTTCCATTAACAAATATTCATTTTTCATTTGATAATTTCTGTCTGAAAATAAGCTCATTATTAAGGCTGCCAACTACATAGGTTTCTTTAAATTTTATTATTTAGCATGGACCTCTTTTGACCTCACCATCCATATCAACAACAAATCATCTTGTCCAAGAGAGAGAGAAACTGTGTCTTTCACTCATCTCACTCCTGATTCCCAAGCCAGTCAAGTATTGAAAGTGAGCAAAGGATTGCTATGACTACCTGCAAGTAGCAGCTCCCTCCTCTCCCCGCTGACCGTGGTTATAAATGACTTCACTTCTCTGAAATTTAGTTTATTCATCTGTAACTTGAACAACCAAATAAAATCTGCTCAGAATGATGTTGGGCTTATGTAAGTCTTATAACAGGTCATTCAAAGTGATGAGTATTTAGACATTCAATAACTGGGCTTATTTTCCTCCCTTCTTTCCTCCTTTTTATCTCAATGGGAAGCATCTGAGGTTGGGAGTCTTCACTGTGCTCTGTTGCTTAGCTTCCTCTATGATTACATGTTCCCAGAACGTGCCAGGCAGTTGCAAGGTTAGGGAAATGTTCTGAAGCAGATCCTAAGATGGAGGACAAGATGATACATGAGGCAAATGAAAGATTGTTTTTGCTAGTCAGGCTCTTTCCCCAGGAAGAAGCAATGCCCAGCCTTCTATAACATGAGATGCACAAGCTGTGCAGTAATACAATACGCTGTGAATTACCTCACTATTCACATCAGCACAGGGCTGTGATATTATCCTACCAGCCCAGTAGTCTGTCTCCATCAGTAGATCCAAAGGCTCCAGTTTTAAGGATTTAGTACTCTTACAGAATGTTTTTCCTCTCCCTTCTGTATATAATGGGTCAGGGACAAACATCGGGCTTAACCACTACTTATCTCTGGTTCCTTCTGCATTTGTTTAATTAAGAGCATTTGGTCTTGATAACATGAGTTAAGCTCTTGCTTTATTTACTGTTGCCACGTAATTCTATAGTGGAATCTAATAACTTAACCAAATTTTAAAATAATAAACTATTTTTGTATCTGTAACCCAAATCGTTCTCACTCTGATAGTAATCTCCACTGTTTATCTCCTAAGGACAGTTAATTTCACGTAATGTCGGCATACTTCTAAGTGATTCTTCTTATACTTCTAAGGGATTAAAAACACATTTATTACAATGATTGCCAGAATTCTTAACAAAGGAATGTAATTTTCAAGTTCATCATTTTTAGTTTTGGAATCTGTCTGTATGTGGAGAGATGATTTGTGCTATGAAGCCAGAGAAAATAGGAATTCGTCTTTTGCTGAAATTGGTTCTTACTCTCTGTGTGTTCTACAAATGGTAAAAACAAATGTCAGGCCCAGTTCTACTACATCCTCTGAGAAACTCTGAAACCTCTGTTTGTGGTGCTGGGGGCCAAACCCAGGGCCTTCTGATGACAAGCAAGCACGTACCCACTGAACTATATCCCGATAACCTGTAGGGAGGGATGATGTTATGAAATCGTATAAAGACAATAAAGAACTATAAATGGATAGCATTGACAACCTCATTACCCACTTGTGTCTGTAAGCTGTGACATGGTTCACCACAGTCTTCACCATGAGATCCATGAACCCAGGAGCATCAAAGGGGAATGTCTTTCTCTCACACATCAGCATCCAAGTTGTTGGTGATGGTCTTGGTTCTCATAGCTCTCTATAAATCTAGAGTTCAGCTTTCTGTCCTATGGCATGATTCACAGGCCCTTTGTTGTAGTTTGTGTGAACTAGCTGTAGAGTTCCTGTGACTCCAAAGCCAACCACTGACTACAAAACCAACCACCTGCTTGATGCTTATCATCTATGTATTCATGAACAGGTCTACTTATTTGTCTTTTATAATTCTAACCAAGAGCAAGGTCCAAACATAGTCCAGATGTGCCCAGGATTGATGTTGATGTATAACCAAAGATGGCCTTCTTTAAGTACTGCACAGGTGGAATTTTGACCCAATCAAAGCTGCTCTAGGCCATCATGCCTTTCAGCCCCTAGCTGTCTGTTCTTCTAATTTGGAGACCATGTGGAAATATTAGAAGTAAGTTCCTACTCTTAATTAGCCTTCTGCCTTGTGGCATTTTGTTATAGTAGTCTAAACAACATAGCCCCATTCTTGTTGACTGACTCTATAGGGGAAACAATCTACTTGTTGATTTCCTGAAGGTTAATGTTTTAAGTATTGTTCATTGACAATAAAATTTGGCTTAGGCAATATCACATAGTCTGCTACTCTAAGAAACTATCTATAATTGTTTCTAAATGTAATTTATTTGGGGAAATACACATTTCTTTAGTTGTATTCCTAGTCAGTTTATTTTTGGAGGAGGGCAGAATTTTCAGGTAGACTTTGTAACAAAATCATACTTTCTGACAATCTGTTGGTTTTTCCTCGATTACTGCTAATTTTTCCCCACTTATTCTTTCCAACAAGCAATGACTTAGTAATTACCTGTTATTACAACCACTCATTATTTATGGTCACAGGAGACAAGTGCTCCTATAAAACATCAGATGTCCTCAGATAACTGGAAACATGGCAAGAACTCTCTTTGGAGAGCAGCTGTGACTCAAATTTTCAAGTTAAGTATTTGTCTTAGTTGGGTTTCTATTTTGATAAACAGCATGACCAAAAGCAACTATGGGAGGAAAGGGTTTTATTTCAGCTTATAGTTCCAGTTAACAGTCTATCACTGAGGGATGTTAGGGCAGGAACTCAAGCAAAACCATGGAGGAACATTGCTTGCTTACAACCTTGCTCCCCATGAGTTTCTCAGCTGACTTATAACACCTCAGGACTCTGCCCAGGAGTGTCACTGTCCATAGTTAGCTGGGCCCTCCTGTATTAATCAGTGATCAAGAAACTGCACAACAGATTTGCCTACAGGCAAATCTTATTGAGGCATTTTCTCAATTGAGGTGCCCTCTTTCCAAATGACTCGAGTTTGTGTCAAGTTGACATTTACTAGGCAAGACAGGATTATTTTTTCTTCATGAATAAAAGAATGATGGAACTTACAAACTGGCAATATTGCATTTTGTACCATCTATTTAGAGGATATTGGATAAGAGTATGGAGCATATAGCCTAGAGAAACAGCTCAGTAGGTAAGTTCTTACTATTCAAGCATGAAGGTCTGAGTTCATAATCTCAGAACTCATGTAAAAGCCAGATGCTATAGCAGATGAGAGTAAGCATAGTACTCCTACACCTACATAAGTTCCAGAGAAAGGAATTCCGGAAAGCTCACAGGCCAGCTAGCTTGGCATCATTTACAGCAGTGAACAAGATAACCTATCTCAAACAAGGACTGACACTTGAGATTATCCTCTAACCTCTACATACACATTTGTGGACACCTACACATGCGTGCATACATGCACACCTGCATATATGCACATGATCATATGTTTCTCTCACATACAAACACATAAAAAGAATATAAAAATGATAATTCATTATATAATATATATGGCTTCAATTCAGTGAGCCCAAAACTGAAAATTACACCATTTGTTCATGAGTCCAGTTGATAATTTTTCTCACCAACTTGAGCACTCTTATCAAACAATTTAGCAAATTAATACAGTAAGATATGCTTAGTACACTTGAAATATATTTTATATGATATTATGCAAGCTGTGTATATTTGGCACACATGTGAGCATATGTGGCCAGAGGTCTTCCTCTATTGATTTCTACTTTATGTTTTGAGACACAGTTGGGTCTCTCTTCTTTGTCTCTACAGAATATCTTTTATTCTATACAGAACCTACATACTCTCATCCATGTAAACAGTGAGTTTTGAACATATGGACTCCCAACTCCCACTTTCACTCTCTCCAAGAACACCCCAACTCCTGCTCCCACTCCCTCCAAAGACTCCTAGTATGTCCACCTGCACCCTTAATGTCCTTTCCTTTTTGTTAAATGCCCACTGTGTCCAATGACTACTGCCTGTTGGAATGTTGAGGGAGCTTAGTGACTTGATTTTATACAGGCAGCCATGGCAGCAGTGAGCTCACGGGTGAGATGGCCATGCCATGCCCTGATGACAACATTTCATTTCATCTTCTCAATCCCCCTCGCTCTTAACTTCTTTCTATCCCTCTTTCACAATGTTTGGTGTGGGGTCTCATTCTTTATTGACCTGGAATTTTCCTTTTTAGCTAGGTTCACTGGCCTGAGGATTCTCCATCTCTGCCCACTTCTCTACCCAACCCAGTACTGGAATTACAGGTGCATGCTGCTATGACCAACCTTTTCCTGGACACAGGGGATTGTGAATTCTCATGACCTCATGCTTGACAGCAAGCACTTTATCTACTGAGTTATATCTCAAGTTCCCTACTATTCTATTATTAATGTTATAATCAAGTTAGTCATTCAGAAGGCTTTCCCACATCCCCAAGTCTTCTATACTGTGAGGCTTTACCTGCACAGGCTGGTACTATAAAAACAATGCGTTCCTATTTACAAGTCTACTAAGTAGTAGGGGAGATCATTTTTATCTTTAGAGTTTTCAGTCTGGATCCCATACTTCCAAAAGAAAAGGGCACAATGAGTAATATAATGATGCCTATAGAGAAAAAAGAACAATGCCCCTACACACACACACACACACACACACACACACACACACACACACACAATCTAATATCCACCACCTGGGATACGTTAGTTTGCATGACGAACAGAAATTAAGGTTGCACATGAACCAATATTGCTAATAATCTAACTTTACAATAAGATCTCTGGATTATATAAGTGGATCCAACATAATCTTACATGTAAGTGAGAGGCAGGAAAAGCCATGTGATGTAAGCAAGGATTGAGTCAACTTTTCTATCTTCAAACACAGAGGAAGCAGCCATGAGCCAAGAGATGTAGGTTACTTCTGCAAGCTGTAGAAGATAAGTCAATACTTTTCCCCTAGAGACCACAAAGGCAGCCCTGCTTCTCTGTACAGTGACGGCAATGTCACACTTCTGAACTACAGAACCCTAACACATCTGTGTAGCACTAACCCACTAATTTTGTGCTAATTTGACTGCAAGAATATGAATACAAGACAATGTATTTTTTTATTCTAAAAGCAAAAACTTGAATTCAAATGCAGTTTGACAATTTGTTTTTTCATATCCCATATCTTCACAACAGTTTAATTGGCCTCCACAATTAAAAGGCCAACTATTCTATGCCAGTTAAGCAAACACAATGACCCAATTAAAACCTAAGGTCTGACAACAGTACAGTAACACATGGATTACTCCCTCTACTTAAAAAAAAAGAAAGAAAGAATGAATGAAAATAAGAAAGAAAGAAAGAAAAACTCTCTCAAGAATCCATCTTGACTTATGGATTACTGCAAAGTGTAAGCATAATACAGCTTATCAGTCAGTGAAGGGAGCTTTGCTTCAAACATCCAGCTAATAACTGAGACAGGAAAGACAGAATTACATCATTATGTTGCACTCCCTGAGAATAACAAAAAGAAGGGGGATAGCTCCTGGCTGGGCATCAGCAAACTTCAGCTAAGGACAAATTCAGACTGTGTCTGGTTTTCTTTTCCTGAGAGCTAATCACTACTTATATATGCTTTAAAGATCTAAAAATATCAAACAGAAACTAATGCTTTATAGCACGCAAAAGTGATGCCAAATTCAGACTTTGACATTTGCAAATAAATTACATTAGGCACAGTGATGCCCATGTATTGCTAACATTTGTGTTGCATTTGTTGTGTGACCACAGGACAGAGCTGCTTCATGGGATAAAGAACCCAAAACATTTGCTTTATTCTCAGGAAAGGTTTGCTGGCTCCTTCTCTAAGCAATGGACATGGATTCCCACTAAATCACAAAACAAGAAGCATATGGAATGCTCAGGAAATATTGTCACCAATAAATAAGATTAAAACTGATTCAAGCTTCTTGTCGCCAGGCGTTTTGTGGGGAGTAACAATGGATGGAAGAATGGGTGGAGGATCTGTTAGGATGCACTCAGCACAACAGGATGTGGGGAAGTCCATGGGAGGACTTTGTTTACTCTGTGCAAAGCATTTTCTAGAAGAAAAAAAAAAAAGATCATGGTGGGGACTTTATAGACTAAACAGATAATTGCAAGATGTCGATTCTAGTTGGATTCTGGGAGAAACACACTAAGAGTCAAATACTGAATTAGAAGATAGTCTAGGAAATATTATGGAAAGTTCATAGCTGTGAGAATTAATAAATTGTTGATATACTTAAGTAGTATTTTAAATTTGCTCTTCTAAGTCCATAGAGTAATAGTTTTGAACCTTTCTAATGCTGCGACCCTCTAAGACAGTTTCTCATATTGCAGTGACCCCCCAATCATAAACCTATTTTCTTTGCTACTTCATAAATGTAATTCTGCTACTATTATAGTCACACTGTTAATTCTAATATGCATGATATCTGATATGGGTCCCTAAAGGGGTCATAAGTCACAGGTTGGGAACCACTGTTCTATAATGTTCAAGGGTGTGACTCAGTAGCAGAGCACAGGCTTCACATGCAAAGGCTCTGGGTTGAGTGTCCCACACTTAAAAAAGTACACGCACACCCTTCCTCTTTCACATAACATCTAGATGAAGTGACATAATATCTGATATTTGCCTGTAAATTTTCTAGTAGGAAGAGAACAAATGAAAAATGAGATATTGGCTGAAATTAAGTTCTAGGATTATTATAATAGTCTTTCTATTTATATATGTTTGAAATTTCAAATATTTTCCAAAGGCATTATTTCCCAAAGGCCTTGAGCTTCATGAAGAAAATAATTTTATAACCAAAATTTTTCTCAAAGTATACAGAAACCAATAAAAAGATTTCAAAAGCAAAGGGTGTCCTATATTTCAATACTGCTTAAGTTTCACATCTTAGTTTTTAAAATGTCAATAAAATGAACCTCAGTGAAGACACTGAAGGACATTTCAGAGGTTGAGATCTGTTGCATATGATCATCATGTTGGACCTGATTTCATTTTCAAGGCCCTTTGCAAACTACAAGTCCAGCAAATCATTTCTATTATAGTCTAGCTATCCTCAGCGACATTCTAACTTCTGAAGCATTTAAGTTTGCCAACTTCACATCCTATCAATGAGGGCCTGCTGCTTCTCATATCTCCAGTTAACACCACCAAGGAGTTAAGGGACTGTTCCCATGTAATGAGTACTGGCCTCCCAAAGGCTGCACATCAACCTATGTGTCAGTCATGCTCATCCAGGAGAAGGTATTGCCATCTTCCTTTCATGCTAAGAACTGAGAAACAGGAACATGAAATTGCAAAAGCTGAAGGGACTGAGCCAGGCTGGTTGCCATTAGGCTGAATTTCAATGATAATGGCCTTAAACCAAAGCCAACACCATGTACCTTCAGCCTCTGGAAAAGCATTGACTCAAGGGAGTCAATAAAGGTTGAGATCGGGATAAGTTCAACCATTCTGTTGCTGGGCTCTGCATCTTGCAAAGAGCAGCACATGTCCAGTTAAGAGCCAAGGAGACAACGAAAAGGAGTTTCAGTGAATATTGTTTAAAAGAGTGAAATAAATTAGTTACCAAATTAATTAGCATCATGTTCCCAATAAGAAATAAAAGAAAGGAAAATGTATGGCTTCAACATGTACTGAAAAAACAAACAAACAAACACCCCATAAACTCATACACTATAAAATACCTGCACAGAATACCATAGCATAGCTAAGAAAACAGTGTTGTGTGAAGAAGGCAAATGGCAAATAGAATCCACTGCACAGCACAATTCCAAAGAAATACCAAGCAGGTAAAGCCATACTATATGTCTTTATAAATATACAAATGCATTACTAGAGATGTGTCTTTAATTTGGATAAGAGAGTTGATGTTGATTTTAAGAAGTCTCATTATGGAGGGAAAGAATTCTGGGAAATTGGTAGTTTAACTATATCTATAATACTTGGTTCTTTTAAAGATACCAAGAAAAATAGCAAATTTTTACTCTTTGTTGAGTGTGTATTGGGACAGTAAGGATGTCTGAGCACTTTTGATTGTTAGCATTTAAAAAAAAAATATGTGTAATGAATGGATAGTAACAAGAGTCGAAGAGTATTGTAAAAGGGTTTTCACTGAAGAGTGTTACCTTAAGAGAACAGAGCCTCTGGGTGACTCATAAACTCAATAAGAAAGGAAGGAAGTTGTCTTAATGACTGGTGAAGAGAGCCATTAGATAACACTTTCGCCAGACTGCACAGCTAACAATGATCAGACAGGATTCCAGTCTCCAGTCTCTGCCAGCTCTATTTCAAAGCTACCACAACATTTCCTAAAGTAAATGCTGCCTTACTGCCCAAGGTGAAATGAACTGTTTCAGATCAGATCTTTTGGGCAACATCCTTATTCAATATAACTCTCAATCTCAATTATTCAATGTCACTATTATAAAATTCTTTTTCAAAAATATAGTCAACTTTCCAGAAGGGGAAAAAATTCTGGTGGTTATGTATCATGAATACTTTCCCCCTTTTGGGTTACTGTGTATTAAACATTAATATGCTGGAGAGAAGGTTTTAATGTATAGGTTGACCAGCCATGGACTACTTATCTTGTCAAATATAGCTTGCCTTGTCAACTCTCAACTTTAGACATTCATATTCAGAATACCCAGGGTGGTTCTCATTTTATTACAGCTTGGCCACATTCTGACATTCTTTACCTTATTTTAGGAGGTCAGAGAAAGAGATGACCTGGTACTTTGATGATCTTTGAGTTATCCATAAAAATTTCCACAAGTGCACACCTTATTACACAACAGCTTGTGAACTCATCCATCCATGTTCTAGACTAAATACGTTATAAGTAAGATACAAGAAGCAACCCTGAAATCTCATTCTACCAGGAAAGCCCATGAAGATGAAGGAATCAGGGCTAGACCCATCATAAGGAAAAGTAAATAATAATCCTCTCGATACCACTCCTTGGACTAGTTCCATAGTTAACTGTCTCCTTTTTATTTAAGCTATTCTTCCCTAACCCCCAAAATTCTAATAATAAAATAAAAATAAATAGAATGTTTCTCTCTATTTTATTTTCATACCCAAAGCCAAGGAACTAAAATCTCCCTCACATTAACTAAAAAACTATTACTTTTATTTTCGATGTTGTTAACTGATTAATTCATCATGGAGTAAAGAAATATCCAACTGAATACTTTGTACCAGGTATTGTTCGGGGCTTTTTGCTATATCACTGAATAATACAACAACCTGTACTCAGTGGGGCTTACACTCTAACTGTAAAAAGCAAAGAAAGTCATTTAGTGGGAAGTAAGAATACAGACCATAGCACATGCAGGCTGCTTTTGAGAACCTCCACACAGAAGGGCCACTGGATTTCTTGGTCTCATTTCACATCATTCAGCATCAATTTCCATGACACAACTAAAATTACTATTAGAAAGATGTCATTACTTTCCTCCTAATTGACAAGTCCAAGCAAGATTTTCTTGCTTTTAAAATCTAGTTACCCTGTGGAGAAAACTGTTGATCTTGACTTCCTAACCCCACAATCAAAGGAACATAGACTGTTTAACCTTGCTCCAATGGGCTCTGCCTAGAAAGCTAGACTGCACCTACTGTCAGTTGCTTTGCATATCTCCCTTGTGTGGATTAAACTCTCAGTGTTATTAGAGGAGCTGCACAGGACTGACCATAGTGCCTGTCCCACTTAGGTTTCTGTTGTTACGATAAACAGAAAGCAATTCAGAGAGAAAAGGGTTTGTTTCCTCTTATAGGTTACAATCCACCATGAATAGGAGTCAGATCAGGAGCTAAAGACAGGAATCAAAAGGCAGAAACTGAAGCAGAGGCAATGGAGGAACATTGTTTACTGGCTTGCTCTCCTTGGTCTATTCAGCTTTATTTTTTTATACCTTCTGGCACCACCTACCCTGCTCAAGTGTGACACCACCCACAGTGGACTGGGCCCTTTGAGCCTACTATCAATCACTAATCAAGAACACACTTCCACATCTTTTTAATCTTGTCGTGTGTGTGTGTGTGTGTGTGTGTGTGTGTGTGTGTGTGTGTGTGTGTGTTGAGCAATCTGACCTGGGTGCTAAGAACAGAACTCATTACCTCTGGAAGAGCAGCAAATGCTCTTTACTGCTGAGTCATCTCTACAACCCCTGGACTTTAGTCTGTTTGTTTTTTATTTGTTTTTTTGTTTGTTTGTTTGTTCTTGTTTTTAAAGTTTTATTTATTTTATGTATGTGAATACACTGTCACTGTCTGCAAGACACACCAGAAGGAGGCATCAGATTCCATTACAGATGGTTGTGAGCCACCATGTGGTTGCTGGGAATTAAACTCAGGACCTCTGGAAGAGCAGTCAGTGCTCTTAACTGCTGAGCCATCTCTCCTAGAATAAGCTTTTTTAAACATGTATTCTCTAGGATAATTTTTGTTTTTCCAGGCCTTCTTTGCCTTTGCAAATGAAAAAGTCAATACTTCCAGCTGGTCTAGCCAAATGAATTTAATGGCTCTTTTGCTATTCGTCAGTATTTTTTAATGATTCAATTGCTTTTTAAAAAAGATCTCTGTAAGCAGTGGCAGGAGAAACTGTTCTGGTATATTTTAGAATTGAAAACAAATTTAAAATTATCATCATGCAGGGATATTTTCCCCCAAACTTGTTTGAATTACTTTCTTCCTAATATATTTGAAGCCCTCAAAGATACAACTGAATTGTTTTTGTTTTTGTTTTTGTTGTTGTTGTTGTTGTTTTTTCGAGACAAGGTTTCTCATACAACTGAATTTTATTCACTGTAATCATAATAGTTTTGCCAGCTACTTAAAAGTAGCATTTACAAAATGCTTAAACAAGGTGGACCATTGTTATTAAATGGACTTCTTTCTCTTCATTAAAAAAAAAAAATCACTGTAACAAGAAAATTTTATTGTATTCCCAAGCAATACTCCTCTGTTGCTTTTTCTAGTTTTAACACAATGCGTAAAAGGCACTATACAAAATCAACCTGTCAAGAAATGGTTCACTCTGTAATGGACCAGCGCTGCAAGGGACACATTCCACTTCTGCCAGGAAAGCCCTTTGTATAACAAGAAAAAACCCTTAAGGGCTTAATGACACTGTGATGAGATATTAGATGCTGAAAGAGAAACACGGATATTCTGTTCACCCAGTTGCCTCTGTGTCTACCACAACTGCCATGGATGGACTCACCATCCACATGGTCTTTGAGTGGTTGAGAGAGGAGACTTGCTAACATTGTCTTTCACTCTGCCTATTTTTATTTATTCAAGACATTGACAAATCTAGATGTTGGGAAACTCTGTCCTTTAGGCATGACATGGTGACATAATCTTGCCATTAGGCTATCAGAGCAGTTGAGATTACTCACAGAGATTCTAACAAAGTCACAAAATCAGGTCTGTTAACATGTCTCTGGAAGAGAAGGAGATCTGAAATCGTTTACGAAGCATAAGAGGAACCTCACTTCTCCAAGGATATATAAGCAAGTTAATGATTGTTGAAGAAAAAGAGCCTTCTTTGATCATGTGGCTGCCTATAAGTTGCTTATGCATCTTAAAGCTAGACTTCAGTGAAATCATTTTTTTTTTCATCTCTTGTGGGTACCATATTGGGGATTGATGGACATTTGCTTATATCCCAAGACACAAGAAAAATCAAGTAACACTTGCTTTTGGCAAGAAGAGCTAGAAGTTACCTACTAGGTACAAAAGGAGGATGGGGGTATCAGAAGTGGAGGCAGGTTTGTGTATAGATGCATCCTGTGTACATAGCATCTCAAGCCTGAGCCATGGCAGGAAAAGGGCATTTGGTACCCAGATGAAAGGCATTTGGCTGCTCTGGAGCACAGATGTTTCCTGTGCTCACTGCTCTTTATGCACACTCTCAGTTGCCCACTTATCAGCCAAAGGTGTGATACTCTGTGGTTGGCACCTGCTGATAAGGGTAATTATAGCATTAGTGGAAGCAAGTATGCCATCCAAGGTTGAAAAACAACTCTAATTACAACTACTCCATCATTTTACTCCCTGAAAATACTCTTGTCCCTTTAACACAGAGCTCACTCAGAGATTAAATTAAATCTGCATCTATGTGAAAACAAGCCTTTAAATAGTTATGGGGCTAGGGGAAATCACCTCTTTAAATTAATAATGTGCGCATGCTGAGGTGATTATTTGACATTTACAACACCAGACTACACCTACTGGATTATATTTTGAATGGTTTCTATGCCTTTCTGTGTAAATACAATCAAAGTAAACAACAGTAGGAGTAAAAACACCATTTCAAGGAGAAATGCAGTCTAGATCTAATAGAATGACCATGAAGAAGTTCTTAAATTATCTTTGTACCAATAGGCTACTTGACAGAAATACTATTTTAAAAAAAAACTAATACTCAAAAATTTAATTTGATACCCCAAATTTGAACACATAATTTCACCCTAATAGGTAATAAAATAAAATTGGAATGAAATTTACTTACCTTTATTTTAAAGTTTCCAGATTTTTTAAAAAAAATAACATCTAAGACCTTATCTCAGAGAAAAGTAATTTCTAAAGAATGCATATTATTAAACACTGCTTCACTGTATCAAAATTATATCTTTTAGATATCTGAGTATCAAAGCAACAGGAGTTCATAAACCTTCTGCTGGAAACTATGACCCTGATAAAAGGAGACAGAAGAGCGATTCTTAAGTGACTTAAGAACCAGCAAAGATTGGCTGGTTAGCTTCCTGCCATGGCCCAGAATCTCAGAGAAGCCCATGAAGCATCTAGAATCTCATACTGAGCATGCCATGAAATGCCACCAGACTGAAGTGGTGCCTTCAATTCTAGTGCCACTTCTGCCTGGCACTAGAATCAAAGGTTCTGGATAGCTGTGTTCAGGTGTGGATGGCCCATACCCTCCTACTTCAAGCTTCTCATATTCCATAGCATCTTCTCATCACCGAAGCCAACAGCCAGAAATGGAACTTTTGATTTCTATGGCAGGAATCATGAACGTGGAGGCACTCCATCTCCATGAAAAACCCTTCTAAACTTAGTGGTGAATCAATAGGAAACCTAACTAAAATCAAACCAAGCAAATCTTCCTTAAAGTCACACATAAAACAAAAATACTGTAACTCAGGTCATAGAGAACAAAAGATGTTTCTCAGCCTGAGGGTCACAACTCGGGTGTAGGGGGGGGAGTGCTGCATATCACATATCCTGCATATCAAATATTTACATTATGATTTGTAACCACAGCAAAAGTACAGTTATAAAGTAGCAATGCAAATAATTGTATGTCAGGGGTCATCACAGCATGAGGAACTGTATTAAAGGGTCACAGCATTAGGAAGGTTGAGAACCACTGTTCTAGAATGTAATAGAAGTTTCCTTGTGGGAGTAAATAATTTCCATGTCCAGGAGATATGGCTTCGTCTCCAAAATAAAAATAATGACACAGCCTTCCTTGTTTAAGTGGGCTTAGAGGTTCTTCTATCTCCCATGTGACTTTAACCAGAAGTTATTTCAAAGATTGGACACAAAGAATCAGGGTTTACTTTAACAAAACCACTATATGATCATTCCATGGTCTCAAACAGAGAACAAATAAAACCTTTACATGATTTCTTTTAATCAGGGTGAATGCCACATTATTCCTGAACATAATCCTCAATGGATAAGACCCACAGCTATGTCAAAGAATATCTTTTTCCTCATAAAAAACAACAAACAAACAAATTAATTTAAGTTAGTGGTCGTTAAGAAACTATTTTTCTGAGATACAGTGAAAACTTGAAAACAGCACCAGAACACTTCAAATTATAGAAAAACCGTCTTACCTTAAAGGTTAAAACCTTTTACAAAGATGTACCTTGAAACCGTTATTATTCCCGTGCTCCTGTGTTAGCATGAATGTGTCAAGTGTCTCAATTACTAATGAAGTCAAAGTCTTTATCAACAACTCATGAGACCAAACCAGGAATAAAAACTAAGATGGATTGTAGACCTAAGAATGACAAAAGCTCATTATCTTTGGGGATTTTTTTTAATCTGATAATTAAAATCTTGGCTTAGAGACCTATTTTTGGAGTTTTAGAACAAAATCAATATTGAACTTGTCATGAAATGTGAGAAAAAAAACCACAGGCTTTCACTGCTTTTTAACTGAATTGCTAATATTTCAATTAACAAGCATCACAGAGAAATACTGCACCTTTGCCTGCCCTTAGCAAACAGAAGGACTTGGTTACTTTTCCAGATGTTTCTGGTTGCCATAGTATCCTAGTATGCCCTCCCTCACACACATTTTTATTCAAGGCAATAACCTTCAAGTCATTTATTGTCACAACAGTGTTAAATGAAGATTTTTGTATGGCCCTGATAAGGGCTGTTCACACACCTGTTGAACAAAATCAGACACGATATGAAAAGCCTCATAGAACAATGTTTAGATGTTTTATAAGGAGATGAACTCAATTCTTAGTTTACATAAGTGGTAAGAGGTCATTAATCTTTTTCACAGAATTTATTCCAGAAGTCTGTCTTCAAATGAAAATTCTGTTTTTAAGATGTTCTCAAGTCTGCGTATCTTACAGAATATTTCTATGGCTAAAATAAAATTAATTGCATGTACGTGGACCATGTCCATGTTCAGATTAAAAACCTTGCCCACAAGATGCATCAAAGATTAGAAATTCCCAGATTTATTAATGCTTTCTGCCATTCATTTTGTGAACAAGCAAACAACATAAATAGGCTAAAATCTCATTTTGTGAGATTGCTGTTACATGCTATATTTATGGATAAATTTTGTCCTTCATTGCAACCCCTGAACACTAGATTGAGCTAACACTATTCATACTGGAGTCCATAGTATGAGCTATTCTCTTTTTTTAATCAATTCAAGTTCTTTCTATTATGTAAAATCTACATGATACCTCTGAAAATGTAGGAACATACATGCTGATATTTCTAAAGATGTTTTGGAAGTTAAGAACAGTGTGTCCTCCTTACCCATGAGCAACAGGAGGCCAATACAACTGTCTTCTAGAACAGAGCTCTTTCCCTCTGACATGATGGAAAATCTAATATTTCAATATCAGAAATGTAAATGCAGCAAAAGTTTTCATCAACTGTATTTCTACACACACACACAGAATGATGTTTTAATTTCACAGGAGTCCTTTTATTGCCCTAATCAGACATTGAAGAGGCGCTGACACATAGGGAAACTGCTTTCTGAATGTCGTACATGTTAAGCCAGAGGCGTATAAGCACCTGGGATATTCTTGCTATTCTCCATATGCAAATGACATTCTGCAAACAATTAACTATACCCATTAAAACAGTGGGGGTGTGAGATAGAAAGAGCAAGTGTTAAGAGAGTAAAAATACAATGTGCTGTTCTTATTATGCCCCCATTCAGTCGATGTTAAGTGAGTTTGAATGCGGGGCACACACAGACCAGAGGGATACACTCCTGCCACACAACGCAGGACAACTCACACACTTCCTTAATTACAAAACTATAATGATCTGACCGCCAGTCCCTCACCTCTCCAACACTTTTCCCATTCCTGTACAAAAAGAAAACACATCCAAAGACACCTCTTCTAGCTAAAAGAGAGGGGAGACATCCCTTGGGGGCCCCTGCTTGCAACCGCCCAACACTTTCCCTGTAAGTGACTCCACAAGTTCCCAGGCTCTAGCGCCAGGAGAGCAAGTTCAGCACCATGGACAAGGTTTCTAGCACCAGAGTCGGAAAGAGGCTGAGGCCCTGACTCTCCGCAACTCACCGGTGTCTGCTGGGCGGGCAGTCCCGAGCGTTTGGTGGACCCCTGCTTGGAACTTAACCTTTTCCAGGACTCGGCAAACCTGCCCCGGCTGGCGCTGCGGCTGCGCCTGCGGCTCTCTGCGCTGTCCTCGCGGTCAGAGCAACCTCTCTCCAGCTCGCCCGCATCCCTCCACTTCTTGCCCATGCTTAGCAGCGTGGCCCGGCGAGCCCGCGCCCTTGGCAGAGCTCACAGCAGCCTGCGCTCAGCTCTCTCCTGCGCCGCCTTCGCCTAGTAGGCTCCCCGCCTGAGTCGGGAGCTCCGTAAAGCTGCCAGCAGGCTGCGCTTGCGCTCGTGATTGGCTCAACAGGGGCTGGGGCTGCGAGCGCCACCTGCGCTCCAGTCCGCTTCCTTATGCACCCCAAATTGCTTTCCACCAGCAGCCACCGCCTTCAAGGCGCGGGAGGGGGAGGTAGGGGGTTCACGGCCCACGCCTGGGGTTGTAGAGCCACTGCTCTAGGAGTTTCTTGCAGTCAATGTGCCCCACCCAGTCTTCAGGCCCTGGGGACCTGGGAGCAGCAGCCTGGGTCACCCACTGATGAGTGGGTGGAGACTCCAGTTGACTTAGACAAAGAGAGTAAGCCTGGAACTTTAGCTGCCTTTCTTTCTCTTTCTTCTTTTTCATCTCTTTGCAACAACTGTATCCAAGTGTCCTTAGGGAGAGAGTCCAGCTTCATTTACCTGTCAGGTGCTGGGCTAATTCTTCCCTCTGCTTGTCAGGCTAGCCCACTGGGCCTCAGACTTGACTGCATATTGAAGTTTCCTGAACAGCTTTTTATTCACACACACACACACACACACACACACACACACACACAAGCGCGCTATAAACTGTAGCATGTTATATGCTGATATTTCCGATTCCTGGGGTTGGGACTCATATAATTAGCTGGGCTATGCCTGGGAATCAGAATACTATAAAATGTACTAGAGTGGGGCATAACTCAATATGGTAGAACACTTTCTGGTATGTGCAAGGACCCAGGTTTTATCCCCAGCTTCTTAGAACTAAGAGGGAATGAAAAGAGAATCCCCCAGTTGATTGACTCTCTTCTCCCTCTACAATTAAGCCCAAGGGTCTGTATTAAGGAGCAACGCTGAGGAGGATTCTGGGAAGAAAAGGAATTGGTACTCTTTCAAGGGACTTGTTTTTCCTCTCTCTCTAGGAAGAAGAGGTATGAAGTTTTACCCTTTCTGTCCTGAGGAGAAGGCAATGCTTAGGTTGAGGATGGTGTGAGATGGGTTCTCCATCATGTTGCCTCCTCCTTATGGGGATGCTTCCCTCTACTTTGTCACGAGTCTCATGTCAATTGTCTTAAACTGTGCTGGCCTCCTGTTCAATAATGCCATAACCTGATAGATTTAAAAAATAAAAAAATAAAAAAAAAAAAGCTACTGCTGCACCACAGATTAACAGAGCCCAGACCATAATCCCATGTGAAAGAAACCACCCACTGAGCTGTTCACCCTTTGCAACCTCAGGAGGATACACTTTAGTTTCTTAATCAAATAAAAAGAAAGTTTTTTGTTTTTTTGTTTTTGTTTTTGTTGTTGTTGTTGTTGTTGTTTTTAAAGCACATAACAGGGAAGGAAAGAGGTTGTGGAATGCTGCGAAGAACAGAGTGCTTCTTTGGTCTTCCTGGGGATGGGGCAGGGCGGAGGCAGGTTGGGGGTTGGGGGGTCACAACTGAGTTGGCAGAGGGCAGTGTGCTCTTGCAGTGACCTTGGAATATGCTACCAAGCAGGAATGGCAGGAAGAGCGCTACCCAGCTGTCCGACAGATGTGCCTCTGTGTTTATAGCCTATCCATGTAAGCAAGGGGTCTTTCAAAGTAGCATTCTATGTCTGGGAATCACAAGACCATATTAAACAAAAAGTCACAATGTTTGCAACATATAGCAGCATTTAATGAGGAAGCCACAGGCTCCATGTTGCACGCATTCGGTTTATATCTAGGTTCATGGATTTGAAATTATTAGGGGCATTTCATGAATTTCCAAATATTCAGTTAATAATCCTCCAGCTTATGAAAATAAAATAATCATGCATAGTTTACAAAGTACCTATTGAGAGGTATGAAAATTAAGAAATTAAGACAAAGTAAATACTTTTCTTTTCCTTGAGCCCAACTCCCTAAGAAATGAAAATGCTGTGTGCCAACATGGACACTTTGCAAGTTCCTTCTGTTAATACAAATGATTGCATCTCTGAAAAGAAGCTGAGAGACCTTCACTAATGTATCCAGGCGCATCACCCAAGAACACTCACCTCTCAGAGCCCCAAGACCCTGGTTCACCCACATCAGCCCATTAAGGAAAAAAATAGCCCTTCCATGCAGGGTAGCTGTCATAAATGACCAAAGCAGCTTGTCAGTGAGTACTCCAAATGTCTGGGAGGGTTTTATTCTAAATGTACTTAGAGAATTTAATGATGAATAGTGATTGCATATGGCATTATTTTAGCCGTTTGCTCTGAAAATGAGCTTTCAAATGCCCTTATCACTGTTTTTAAAGGCTTGCCTGAAGATGGCCTCTGTAGTTCTTTTGGCATTTGATGAGTACAAAAAAAAAAAAAAAGTCCTGGAGCTATTTTCAAGCTGGGTTACATGGGATGGTAGGCAAGCAGAAATGGACCCCTTCCTCTTCTGATGGTCTCTGCTTTTCCAAAATTTCCAAGAGCCAGGAAATGGAAATCTATTACATCCCCTATGAAGTTAGTAGAGAGTGTCACATTAACACTAAGAGAATGCTGAAAGCTACTAGCATTGGGGCATTAGTGTCAGGGTTAAAAGCCACAGCCAGGGTAGCTTAGCTTTCATGGAAAAAAATTCACTGTAACATTATACCAGGAGAATGCTAGCACATCTTAAAAGATAATAGCCTGTAGAGACCAGCACCTAGACAGACAATTCCCAAGAAGTTCTAGGCCCCAGCACCGATAGACACAAGGCATACATTATACATAAAATGTTTCTTGAAAAATAAATCTTTAAAAAGAGATATTATTATTTTTAATTATGAGTGTGCATTTGTGTGAATCTGTGTATATGCCAGAGGCACTGGATCACCTTGGAGACAGAGTGAAGGGCAATTGTGAGACACTTGATATGGGCACTGGGAACCAAACATCAACCTTCTGGAAGAGTAATAGATGCTCTTAACTACTGAGATGATGATGACAATGATGATGATGATGATGATGATGATGATGATGATGATGATGATGACAACGATAAATCTTTTTAAAGGCAAATGAAAAGTATAGCATAACCTTTTCCTTATTGTTTCAAACACTTAAAGTATATGCAAGTCAATAGGCTAGCAGTAAGATTAAAATTACTTACAATGTTTAATGATACAGTCTTTTAAAAAATTAAATATAAATGGTTAAATTATCTGCTCCAAAAATAAAATGTAACATTAAGCAATGAACTAAAAAATGAAATTTAGATAGATTTAAAAATAATATCCAGGGGCGGGAGAAATGGCCAAGTAGTTAAGAATATAAACTGCTCTTCCACAAGACATGGGTCTAGCTCCTAAAACCAATGCCAGGCATCAAAACAACTTGAAACTCAAGTTCCAGGTAATCCAACATCCTCTTCTGGGCTCTGCATGCACCTGTACATGCATGGTGTCCATCCATGCACTGGGGAACACACACATTCATGTAAAATAAGTAAGTAGCTCAACAGTCCTCCAAAACTATAAGGCCTCTTCCGTCTGAGGCTCACGCGTCTGTTGGTAAGTTAACAAGAAGAAACTCTTTTCAAAACCCATTTGCCATAGGTCACATGTTCATGCACTTTGTTGCAGGAAAGTTAATAGGAAATCTCTTTCCTTTGGTTGTTTCCAGGCCTTATAAACCCACAGGCACACTCCAGACTAATGAGGGCATGCAAAATGTGAGAGGGAAGGGCAGACAGGAAGGGATGAAAATTACCAAGTTATGTCTGGTCCTCAAATCATCACTACAATGTGAGAGAATGTGAGCCACAGTTCAGCAGGTTTAATACCCTCAATTTTCCACATTTTAACCTTTCTGAAATCAGGATGCTTTTTCTACTAGATGACTTCTCAGATTTGGTATAAGACAGTGTATTGATTCGTAGCATCTTGGAGGGAGACAGACTAAAGATCTGGCGAGCTATTCCTCACCCTCTGCCTCGACTCTCAGCCTTCACAATCAAGTGTTTCTCTTCTACTATGCACAGAATTTCTTTATCAAAAGGCTTTAAGTATTAGGAAGCCTAGTTTTATAAACTAAGCTAAAAATTCACTTTTCTAGTCTTTACGTTCTGGAATCACACTTATTAAACAAACGTTCTTTTCCTGTGAGAATGATCACATGTTTGAAGATGGCCTATAGGGTGTCCCCTGTAATTTCTCTTCTCCTTTGCAAACAATGTTACTGCCTTCTGTCACTTCCTTCCACTCATTACAGAACAAAGGTCAGCCCAGCACATCCTCACAAGAGCAGTGTTATATGAACTTGGAGCAACAGCTCTGTGAGCTTAATCTCCATCACTAGGCTCTCCGTGAAGTGGAATTAGTCAGTGCCCAAGAAGCAGGAGACAGGATGTAGAATTTGTGTTTAGTCATGATTAGATTTCCTCTACAGACCTGAGGGCTGAGACTCACACAAGCCAGACAGGCATGAGAGGTGAAGCAATTATCCTTGTAACTCAAGCAAGAAATCCCCAAAGCCCATGACTATTAATCAAGAAAAGGAACAGTGGGGCTATCCTGGTTTATGTAAATTGGCCATCTATATGGTTGAGATTCTCCAAGAGACAGATCCTGAAAAATTAGCCTCCTTCGAAGGAAACACAGACTCCTCCTTTCTCTGCAATATCTGCAGAGAAGCCTTTCGGTGTAGAGAGATATCTACAAGTCTTCACATGTCTCCCCAGTTGCCTTGTGCCACCTTGCTTCCCTCCCTTTCTCTCAACATGGATAGAATCAACGCCTTCAATTACAGGCTTTACACTCTTTAAATGGTATTATTTGTAAATATTCTACTACAAACTTCCTTTTTTAAATTGCTGTACATTTTCATGTACTTAAATCAATCAGTGTTCTTCATTCTCACAAATCTACTGACAAAGAGTTCTCTAAAACTTTACTTCAAGACTAAAAAGATGGTGGCTCAAGCTATGAGAGTTAAGATCTGTGAATGTAAGTAATAACAGAATTAATAATAATATAGGCTTTATAACTAGAGAGACAAAGGAGAGGAAATTGGCAAGGGAAGTCAGAAGGTTGTGAGCAAAATGTCACTGTATTCTGAAATAATATATAAAATGGATAATATAACACTCCTACTGAAGTGACAAAAGTTATATGGACAGGAAATTTAAGTGAACAAAAATTGTAAATGATGTTGAGGATGTGGAGCAGAATTCTCACACTCTGCGAGAGGATGTATAATGGAGCTGATCCTGTGATACCCTGTGACCCAGTCCTTCTGCTCTATGGTATATATGCAAGAGACATTCAAAGTCCTGAGTGAAACAGCAATAGGGAAAAAAGAAGACAGGCACAAAGAACAAATGAACATAGATTGACATTAGACAAAATAATCTAAATTGTTAGAGGAGTCAGGAGGGTGTTTATTATGGCAAGAAGGCAGTGTACTTCTTTTGTATGTGTGCTCATCTCAATGATAGTTCACTAGAAAAGTGGAGAAAAGAAGAAATGTCTGGTAGTATCAATGTATATAAATTGCTGTTTGTATTTTATACAGCCATTAGAGGATCATCATGAATGTATCCCTACATGACAAGGACATTTGAAATGCTAAAATAATTTTGTATCTTATTTTTTCAGGGAAAGATTGCAACCTTCCCTCCTCCTCATAAGGGAAAACTGAGTGAGTTACCTGGACTTCTGACATTCTCCCTAGTAAGTTTACAAGTCTGATCCTTGAGCCTGTGACCTTTAACCTTTAATCCCAAATTGCTCTTTTCCTCTCCTGTACTCAGTTTTGATAATATATATATATATATATATATATATATATATATATATATATATATATCATATAATTGACATATAATAGTTTAATGTATATTACATAATGCATACTTGTATACAAATAATGTGACACATTAACACTATAAAATATCTACTTCATAGTAGAGAAAATTAATCATTCACGCCTAAAAGGGTATACTATAAGCAGAATGTACTCATTTTTTTTTCTTCTTCCTACAATTTAACAGCATCTAGGGAAAACTTGGAAATGTTGGAGAAACATCCTCTGAGGGTTTAGGCAAAGAGCCCATTTGTTTGGAAAGCTGCCATAGAGGACTCCATCATTAGAATCCTGGGGAGCTGAGCCAAGGCTCTGGCAGTAAGAGGAAACCCTCTGACCAACCTCCACCAAGCTGCTGCAGAGACTCTCAATAATAGTTCACCATCAAAGTAGAGGAAAGAAGAAATGCCTTGGTAAATGTGACCTAGCTTCCAGCTCTGAATACCAGTCACTCACCAGCTGTCGTCTACAGCTTTGGGGTCCTCCCTGCTGAGTTATATGTTTTCCAGGTGCCTTTTCTATTTCAACCCAAGTGCATTTATCTATATTATCTGTATTTGCCAAAAATACTCGATTTAGTTAAATATAAAGGAGACAACTCAAAACGAGGTGGAGGAAAAACAGGTATAGTTTATGTGAAAACTAAATGCTTCGAAAAGGAGAAATTCTTCACAGTTACGTGCATTTTGATTTTTAACTTTAAAATATCCCATGTGTTTGTTTTTGTTTGTTTGAGATGTACATGTAATTATGATGCTGGTGTGTGAAAGTCAGAGGGCAAGTGTTAGGGGAGGTGTGTTCTCCCCTTTCACTATGGGGGTTCTGAGGGTGGAACTCAAGCTGTCAGGCTTGGTGCAAGCTCCCACCAGTCTCACTTTTTAAAGAACACCTCAACATGAAATGAAGTGAACAAGGTGATCATAAACAGAAATAAGAAAATGAAGAGGAAAAAAAGTAGTCACATTACAAAGTGAGCCCCCTAGAATCCTCAGTGGTTATTATTAAGATAATTCTTAATAAAGAGAAAGGGGGAAAAACCCTGGAAATTATAGGTTGTGGTGGTTTGAATAAGAATGGTTCCCATAGGCTCATTTATTTGAAGGCTTAGTCACCAGGGAGTGGCACTATTTGAAAGGATTAGGAGATGTGGCCTTGCTGGAGAAAATGTGTCACTGGGGTGGGCTTTGAGGTTTCAAAAGCTTCTCTCCTCTCTCTCTCTCTCTCTCTCTCTCTCTCTCTCTCTCTCTCTCTCTCTCTCCAGATTCCAGATACAATGCAGTTCTCAGTTACCTGTCCAGGATCATTATCTGCCAAACCTGCTGCCTGAACCAACCCTCTGAAACTACCATAAAGGCTCCATCTAAATGCTTTCTTTAATAAGAGGTGCCTGGTTCATGGTGTCTCTTCAAGCAGTCAAACAGTGAATAAGACAGGAGTCCAACATAACAGGAATCATTTATACGAAAAGATAAGCCAGAGGCTTAATTATTATTACATCATCAAAGAAAAGTCTGCCTTTAGATTACAAAGTAATAAATAAATATAACCTGTTTTAAGTCAAATAAGGTCTTTCAGCATAACCAGATCTTTCAACCCCTACAGGACTCTGCTATCCCCAGGAGAAACTGGTATGAAATTACTACCAGCTGAGGCAGTGGCTTCCTTACCTTTAGAAAAAAAATTTTTTTTCCATCAAATTGGTGTTCAGATATCAGAGATATGTAAACATTCCACTTTGCAGTCTTGCAACTTTCACTTCCTAAACAATCAATGTAACTGCTTCTCCAATGAATGATACATAAGTGTTATCCCTCAACCATATGTCTGTGGTACAGATTTTCCAGTGTGTCACAAAAGCTTTAGGATCTTGACAGAGCAGAACATCCAACATGGATGTTTGAAGCAGGTTGTAGAATCAGAGCCTGGGTTTCTAATAAACCCCTGCCTTGTCCCTGTCCTCACGTTCTAGCACTAGACAGGAGATAATCATCTGTGCTACAGCCCAATCACTTTACTATCACAGAATAGCATCAGGAAACATCAAGGGTCATCTTAAAACAAACACATTGCCTTACAAGCTTGAGGGAAGTCATTATGTCTCCTCTTTTTATTTTGAAAGAAAGCATGGCTTCACCAAAGTTCCGCACAGGTCATGGTGATTATGTAAGGCCAGGTGCAGTGCTCAAGCCCAGTGCACTGCTAAACCTAATTGCCTTCCATGGCTTGGGAAATCAGATTTTTAAACTGTCTATTGACAGGCTTACTGTTTATAGAGGGATGACATGTCATATCATTTGGAGGTTTGTAAACAATGTGAAAAGGGAATGGAGAAGTGACCGTGCAAAATTCCAATCTATGTAAAGTCACAATTGCTATTCACTAAAAAAAGAAAAAGAAAAAAGAAAAGTGCATGTGAATCCAAGGATAATATTTAAAATCATTAAAAATTAGTGCATTTTCCCCTTTCAAAATATAAAGGTGAAGGGAGTGATATCAATTAGTTAAACAAGAAGTCACATCTGAGTTACCTTATCTTTGTGTCTTTGGTGTGTGCTTGATGTACATCATCTGTCATTGTTGGAGGCTAAGGGAGTCTGAAAACAGATTCACAGATAAACTAAAATGTCCAAGAGCTTTACAGATGTGCTGTGATTTCTACCCCACACCTAAGCCAGCAACATGTTAGAGAAAAGATTAGGTTAGATAGTGGCTTATGTTTAGTGGGGCTCTGACTAACTGTGCTGCACCAGATTTTGTACAGTTTTATCAGTAATTTAGATCAACAGAAGACTCATTCAATTTCTTAAAATGTTTGATCTACCTTATGATGATAAAGAAAATTGCCAACAGTTTATATCTGGATTGGTCACTGGAAACACAACTTATCATAGTGTTGAAATCATGATATGAAAAGTGACACCAAGCTAGTTAAAATAGAAACCTACGAAAAGTGACAAATGTCAAGGCCACAGTCCCCCTGAACATCTTTCTGCGTAGTGTTTGTAGATCAGGTGCCTTTCTCTGCAGCACAGCAGGGGTGAAGAGCAGGTCATGCATTTTTTTTTTTTTTTGTGCCAGAAGAATGCATAGCTGTTCACACTTAACAGCTTAAGTGACTTGTGGGAGATCATTGGCCACTGAGCCACCTCCAGACATGATAAATATTTCTCCTTATACTGTTAACTTTCCTCCCTTGTGATGTCATTTAGAATGGGGGCAGAAACTGTCCTTGTACCCAGTTAGAACAAGAAATCTACCCGGTGTGGTAGAATGAAAAGACTCTATGTAGAAGCTTTCAACACTGCTGCAGCAGACACATAAGGAAGACCTTCAAGTCTACACTGTATTTCTAAAATAAGCTAAATAGACCAAAGCAGGTACTGTATTCCTCTTCATTCAAACTTGACTTTCTTAACAGCATCTTCAGCAAGCCTGAGAAAGTTCACTTTTTTATTTGTACATGTGTGTACATGTGTGCATACACACACAGATATGCATGTATGTGCTTGTACATGTACGTATATGTGTTTATGTATGTGGATGTATTCAAGTATGGATGTGTGCAGAGTATGCATACATGTATGTGCATGGAGAATGCGTACAGGTATGTGCACATGTGTGTAGAAGCCAGTGGTTGACATCAGATGTCTTCTTCTATTGCTATCTACTTTACAGGGTCTCTCAAAAATCCTGGCTATTCATTAAATCTAGCTAGCCAGCAAATCCCAGGGACCTCTGGGGATCCTTGTGTCTCCATGTCCCCAGCTCTATTACAGGCACCTGTTACTACTGATTGCTAGGTTTCCAAGGCAAGCATTTTGCCACCCAAGCTATTTCTCTGCTCAGCCCACTTATTCTTATTGTAAGGCCCTGGGACCTAGATAAGAGTTTACACCCGAAAACATTCTAAATTCTCTCTAAACATCAAGCAAGTTTACACATGGCCTGACTATACATACAAATATGTTCTTGGCGAACATTTCCTTCTGTAGGAATGATAGAATCTCGTCTTAATTTTAAGATCCTATCTTTAATCACCATTTTCATGCCTGCAACACTTGGTATCATTCATTAGTTTTAAACTAAAATAATTTAAAACCATAAATATTCGAAATCTTTATATACCTACTTCAAAAGATAGGTACAAAGGGTATTGGAGCAGAGGTTGGGGGGAGGGGTATAGGAAACTTTCGGGATAGCATTTGAAATGTAAATAAAGAAAATAATAAAAAAAAGTGAAAAAAATTTTATTTGTCAAAGTAGATAACAAATATTTACTCATTCTTTCTCAGTAGCATCTGTCTTTCATCAATTTCTCATTAATTTGACAGAGTAAATGATTATCTCTAAGTGTGGAGGCACCTCTGAGACTTCCCCTGTTTAGAAAGGACTTTGGATTAAGTGTGGTGATGCATTTTTCAGGGATTTAATGAGAAGAAATTTCAGATCTGATGTTTATTACCATGGAGAAAAAGAAAATTATTTACACCCCCTAGGTTATTTCTATTTTAATGTATTAAACTCCCCTCTCTGCCTATCTCTGCCTGCCTCTGTCTCTCTGTCTGTGTCTGTCTCTGTCTGTCTGTCTGTCTGTCTGTCTGTCTCTCTCTCTCTCTCTCTCTCTCTCTCTCTCTCTCTCTNTGTGTGTGTGTGTGTGTGTGTGCACCTTTGTGTTTTCTAACCTCATGCATGGTCAATACATGACAAAAACCTTTAGATGTTTCATTAAATGCAGTCTTAATGCCTTATTAGGTTTCAAGACAAAATGTAAGATATTTGAGACCAGATCATAGCAACTCACAGGGAAGCTAGAGCCAAGAAAGTCTAGGAAATAATCTTCGGATATGTTCTTAGGTTTTACCAGAAGAGATCCATCACCTTGACCTCTGCTTTGAAGCAGCCCAGAAGTTAGAGACCTTTGGCTTCTACTGTCTTTGAGTTCCTCACTGTCTGATTGTGCTATACATGCTCCAGGCCCTCCCAGATACAACTGGATGGCCATATATGGTCATGGTTTTGGAAGCTGACCAGCTCTTCCTTTGGTACACCAATCTCCATGATCCACTATATCAGAACTAGTCTCCTACTTAATGACAGTCTCTGCATTACATAATGGCCCTCACTTCTTCCTATAACAGATGTACGTATGGTACTTAGAATTCTTCCCTGGGTCGTGGGGAGATATTTTTAGTGAGTATGAGAACATACTGTTCTTTCAGGGGACCCAAGTTCAGTTCCCAGCACAAGGGAGGTAGAGTCTGCCTACATTAAAGGATTTTCTATCATAATCACCAACACTGGGCAGGTCACAACTGCTGGTAACTCCAAGAAATCCAATGCTTTCACACACTCACACACACACACACACACACACACACACACACACACCTATATATCTTCCAATAAATAACTTTAAAAGAGTAATTTTTTAAAAATCTCAATAGAATAATATACCTGGCACACAAAAACTTTTGACTCACTGCAAAAGACCATACTACTCTTTTAGGTATATTTGTATTTTTCTCTTAAATCTGAGAAGTTTCCCAGGAAGATGTCCCCACAGTGAGACAAGAGCTTAGAGGGATGCAGTACTTTGCCTTACAGGCATTCCTTTTAGAAATGGCAAATGGTTCCTGCAGAATTGTTCTTTGGTCTATCACATTTGTCTCCAGGAAATATATGCTTTACTTGTAAGAAAACTTTGCACTCAACAGAGACCCAAAGTACTTCATAACTGTTTTGTATTTGAAAAGAAATACAAATTTCACAGGTGGCTGGAAATAAGAGATGAGTGCAGAGTCTGGGAGTTAGTCAAACCAGAATGTAAATCTCAGTTCTTGGTAGGTAAGTGATTGGAGTGTTTATATAATAAACAAGCGTGTCCTGGCAGCTGGCACAAAGTAGGCAGTCAGCCTGTCATAAAGGGATTTTTTTTTTTTATCATTGTGGGGCACAGAGTGCCATGTCCAGAGGGTAAAGGGTCATTAAATGGCAATGTTCCTTTCATTTTATAGTAAGTATAACATTTCCAAAGTTGCATGTGCCGCTCCTTGTTTTGTTTGACACTGAGTCTTAACAGTTCCATTGTGTTGCTCCCCTACATTCCAGAAACAAACAAACCTCTTTAAAGTAATGCCTCAATTTCAGCAAGTACTGCATTCAATCATTATGTGTGGTCAGAAAACTTTATAGGCTCAGAACACATACACTCTAAGTCATCTTTTTTTTTGCCAAGTTAATAAGCCACAGTACAACAGATTCCACAATAGCTTGGCAGTCATAAAATTGTTAGCTCCGTTGTACTTCTACTTTATAGCACAAACCTGCTCAGATGATAATACCATAGTTTAAATGAAGTGGAAAAAAATAACACAGATCGGAGTCACAGCAATACACACACACACTATTAATAGCTAATGAAAAATAAGGTTCTAGCACGTTAGAAAAATACCCACAGAAATCCAAAGGACCAAAGAACTAGAACGTAAACTTACAACATTTGTTGGGGAATTTAGTTGAAATTTGAATCCCCTTACTTTTCCTCCCAAATATCCCTCCCTGCTCTCCTTCAAATTCATGATTTTTCCCCCTAATTTTTATTACACAAGTAAATACATATGTGTGCATGTATATAGTTTTAAACAGCCTGTACTCTGAGATGCTCTCAAAGGAAAAGATGTGCTGCTGGTGTATTAGTTTTGAAGGTAATAAAGCGTTGCCAGAGCATGACTGGAGCCCATGAGAGCTGTCCAGTTCTACACATCAGGAAGGTTCAAGTCATAATCTACAAAATCATTCCCTCTGTCGTCCTTGGCAGACATATCCTTCCTCACAGATCAGAACATCCAGGCCCTGAGTGTGCCCCGAACATTCACAAAGAAAGATGGGAAAACAGGGTCTCAGGTTCCTCCTTGAAAACCTGGAAGCGCTACAAGCTGGGCTGTGGCTTCCTAGTCCAGGAATGAGAACACAAAGGAATCCCATTGACAGTTAAGCAACCACTGCCGACGTCTCCCAGGGTGAGCAATATGCCTTTTTCTTATTTTCAATAGCAAAAATGTCACTTTTTAGGAATCAGTTCACCTTCCTGCAAGAAAGAGCCCCAGTGTATTCTATGATACTTTGTTTTCTTTACTGTAGATTTCTGAGGAGAATTGACTTTGTTTAGCAGTGACGTCATATTAGTAAGTGCTTAAGCCCTGTGAGAGAATTTCTTATCTGCACCAAACATAAAGAAAGCCTGGTGCCAACCAAAAGACAGAGGCTTTCCAATGCCTTCCTCTAACAAAGCATTTGAAACCTGTATTTTTATAGATGCTTTTACTCAGAGGAGACACAATTGGTCAGGAAACTGTGTAACAAGTGGTATGTATTTGGAAGCTATTGTGGATTGTAAGTGAGCCTCAGATTTTTAATGACTGTCTCATATGATTAATATTGAATGCAGATAATTGAATAACTAACACTTAAAGACTGTGCCAGGCACTGCTGCAAGCATTGCCTCTGTTTGCTCATTTAAGCCTCGTAGCTCTATGATGTTTACGCAATTCTCATACTGCAGAAAGAGAAACTAAAGCACAGGAAGCCAAATGACTCAACTTCAGTCATACCTCAAGCAAGTGTCCTACTACAAGATCTAAACCCATCCAGTTTGATTCCAGAGACCCCACTTTAAACCACCAGCCACATTACCTTTCTATGTAAGGATAACAGTCTTCACTATTTCAAAGAGGTATTTTATGGTCCCTGCAGGTAGAGTATGGTACAGAGACAAGAATTAAGTAGCAGATGGCTCAAAAACCCAGACTGTGACTTCAATGAGAAGGACTTTCTCTATCATAGTTATCATTCCATCTCCAGTAGCTGATGAAAGAGTAGCCCCACTTGGAAACAGAACATAGTAGAAAAGGTGTGTTATTAGGGTTGGGTTTAGATAGTCCTTCAGAAATAGGGTACCAATTCTTTCCATATAAAACTAGAATCTCAGTTGACCCTGACCTTTAGTTTAATGGAATGACAAGGAGTATCAGGGATTTTTTTAGGATGAAGAATTCTCTTTATAAAGCAAGATTTCATAAAGGGTTGGGTCTAATCATCACAAAATGGACATTATACACATGTGGTGGTTCCAAATAATTCTTTCCTTGATGTGGTCTTCCTGGCCCAGGTTCCACAATCATTCAGCAAGCAGGCATTCTTCTAGGTGCTGACAAAAGATCAGCAGGTCCATGCTAGAATCATGCCTCACAGAGAATCAAGTAGAAAGAGGTAACCCAAGATGAGACTGGGTGTCAGTATAAATGCTCCATGAACAAGTAAGAGCATCTTTGTTTTTCTTAAGTTAACTTCATCAGATGCCCAACAACTACTTTCTGGAAACTCTGTTGGGATGCCTCCTGCTTCTCTTGGTTGCACAAAAACCCATGCCTTGAGGAGGTTTCTGCTTGGTTGAACTCCCGCAAGCCCAGTTCTTCAGTAGGTTTGGAGGGTTGTATATTTGACTTGGTGATTTTACTTTCTTGTAAGGCAGCTCATCCCTGAGGCTCCAGCACGATTTCATGTTCAGGTCCCCACTGTATGAGAACCTCTTGCCCTTGAGCCTCGTCCCTCTGTCTCTCACGGATCTCCTCCACCTCTGAGACATGTGGGACGTTCTCCTCTCTGAGCTTCAATTTACCCAACTAAGTGGAAAAGTTGTTGACTAACACTAGAATAGTTTCTGCTCTACATCCTATAAAATTTCCCCCAAGAAAAGACATTTCAAGATTTTAGGCTCCTCTTTGAAATGGAGAGTATAGGGAGAAGTTATATCCTAAAAATGGGAAGTATTCTATATCTTCAATAAGAGCTGTGCATTAAGTTCTCTGAGATAGTGGGGGAATGAGGAATATAGGTAGAAATATCACCAAAAATGTACATGGGTTTATTCAGACCTAATCCTTAACATCTTAGGAGTGTTATAACTGGAAAAGTGGGGATGTAAAGAGCTGCAGGACCTAATCACACAATCTCTTTATTCCCTGTACTAGGGATTTGGGGTGTGATCACTTTGAATCTTCTTCCATTTGGGGCTCTTGCTCAATGGACTTTTGAATATGGCTCTCAACACTTCCATATTACCCACATCAATAGATACCAATACATTTTCCTCCTATTGCCATTTCAACATGACAATTCAACATATAGATGTTTTCGGTAGAAAAACTGGAGGGAAATTTCAAATACATATTGTGTTTATTTCTAAGTATATAGTTTCATGGGAAAATAACCATCATTGCGAGTGGTAATTATTTGTAGAATAAATTTTAACATGTGAAAAATATACACATTTAAAATAATAAAAATGCTTGGAACTTGTATGTTGTTTCCTTCCTGTATATGTGAATTCATGCATGTGCAAATGTGTGTTCAGGTGCACATGCATGAGAGTATACCTGTCCATGTATGCATATGGAGGCCCAACCTCTGATGCTGTCTGTCCCTCAGGAGCTGTGCATCTTGGTTTTGACACATGGTCTTTCACGGGAAGCTGAAGTCCACTAACTAGAGCAGGCCAGAGATCAAGTCCTGGGATCTACTTGCCTTCTCCTCCACAGGGCTGGGATTACAGGCATATGCCACCATCCTTGGCTTTTTTTTTTAGCATGGGTAGTTGTACTGGATGGTTTTATATGTCAACTTGACACAAGCTGGAGTTATTACAGAGAAAGGAATCTCCCTTGAGGAAAGGCCTCCATGAGATCCAGCCATAAGGCATTTTCTCAATTAGTGATCAAGGTGGAAGGCCCCAGCCCATCTTGGGTGGTACTCCTCAGTTCTATAAGAAAGCAAGCTGAGCTCTTTTGTGATTGGCTTACCTCACTCAGGATGATATCCTCCAGATACATCAATTTGCCTAAGAATTTCATAAATTCATTGTTTTTAATAGCTGAGTAAATGTAAATGTACATTGTGTAAATGTACCACATTTTCTGTATCCATTCCTCTGTTGAGGGACATCTGGGTTCTTTCCAGCTTCTGGCTATTATAAATAGGGCAGCTAT
>NC_034590.1:133858004-133875773 GCF_900095145.1 Mus pahari | reverse complement strand
GGAGATAAGAATGGATCAATTCGTATTCTACATGCTAACAGCCAGTTGTGCCAGCACCATTTGTTGAAAATGCTGTCTTTTTTCCACTGGATAGTTTTAGCTCCTTTGTCAAAGATCAGGTAACCATAGGTGTGTGGGTTCATTTCTGGGTCTTCAATTCTGTTCCATTGATCTACCTGTCTGTCACTGTGCCAGATATGCACTCACTGATAAGTGGATATTAGCCCAGAAACCTAGAATATCCAAGATACAATCTCCAAAACATAGAAAATCAAGAATAAGGAAGACCAACCCATGGATACTTCATTCCTCCCTAAAATAGGGAATAAAATACCCATGAAAGAAGTGGCAGAGACAAAGTTTGTAGCTAAGACAAAAGGATGGACCATCCATAGATTGCCCCACCCGGGGGTCCATCCCATAACTAGCCACCAAATGCAGACACTATTGCATATGCCAGCAAGATCTTCCTGAAAGGACACTGATATAGCTATCTCTGTGAGGTTATGCCAATGCCTGGCAAATATAGAAGTGGATGCCCACAGTCATCTATAGGATAGAACACAGAGACCCCAATGGAAGAGCTAGAGAAATCACCCAAGGAACTGAAGGGGTCTGCAACCTTATAGGTGAAACAACAATATGAACTAACCAGTACCCCAAGAGCTCGTGTCTCTAGCTGCATATGTAGCAGAAGATGGCCTAGTCAGCCATCATTGGGAAGAGATTCCCCTTGGTCTGGTCTTGCAAACTTTATATGCCCCATACAGGGGAATGCCAGGGCCAAGAAGTGGGAGTGGGTGGGCAGGGGAGCATGGTGGGGGGAGGGTATAGGGGATAGCATTTGAAATGTAAATGAAGAAAATATCTAATAAAATCAGTTAAAAAAAAAAGAAAAAGAAAAAGAAAAAAGAAAGCAAGCTGAGCAAGCCAGGGGAAGCAAGCCAGTAAGCAGCATCCCTCTATGGCTTCTGCATCTACTCCAACATCCAAGTTCCTGCCCTGTGTGAGTTCCTGTCCTGTCTTCCTTCGGTGATGAACAGCAATGTGGAAGTTTGAGCTGAATAAAACCTTTCCTCCCCAACTTGCTTTTTGGTCTTGGTGTTTTCTGCAGGAATAGAAACCCTAACTAAGACAGTGGTGGGGACTGAGCCCAGGACACCATGTTTGTGTGCCAAGCACTCCACTGACTGTGCCATCTCTCTCCCCATCCCCTGTCTCCCTTTTATTTATACATCTTTGGATGTTCCTTATACCTTTTTGGAGAGGGGCATGATGATAATATTAATAGATACAGTATACCAAGGTTAGGACTCTGGAGGTCTTTGGTGGAGAAAAGCCACCCAGCCCTTGGTTTCTGATCTCTAGCATGACGTGGTGACAGTGGTAGTGATTATGATATGCCACTTTATATAAATCCCCACCACTTACAAAGTGCTTAACAACACTGTACACTGTTGCTTTCAGCTTTACTCAGAATAATGCCCTCTCACATTTTAATGCTACAGGAAACACTTCCCACCAACTAGATTTTTAGCCAAACTTTTCAGCTAACAATTGAATACAACATAAGGTCTTTCACTAGCCACCCCCATACCTGCTCTCCAGGGCTGACAGAGAATGGGCAGTGAGTCACTGAGGCAGTTGGTAGGGAGGAGGCAACTCTACTCAATAATCTGACACACACACACACACACACACACACACACACATACACACACAGCTCTCTCTGTCTCTCTGTCCCTATCTCTGTCTCTCTGTCATCTTTGGATGTCCCCTCTCTCTCTGTCTCTTTGTCTCTCTGGGTATGTGGTGTGTGTGTGTGTGTGTGTGTGTGTGTGTGTGTGTGTACACGTGCGCGCGTGCACACGCACACGCATACTTGTGGAGTTAGTCATCCAAGTCAAGTACCACCTTTGATTCATATTTTGAAGACAGGATACCATAGAGCTCACAGTTTTGGTAGACTACCTAGCTCAAAAGTTCTAGGATCCACCTCTCTCTGCCACATCCCTGTACACAGCACCAAAGTCGTAGGACCTGGCACCACAGCTGGGTTTTACATGTGTTCTGGGGACCCAAACTCAGGTCACTCATTATGCTTGTGTGGAAGGTCCTACTTTAGCAACTGAGCCGTCTCCCTAGGCATAATTTTGTCCTTTAAATAACCAGGGGCTCTTATTATGCTTTTAAGCCTTTAGAGGCTGCTTCTTCAACTGTTGTTGAGAAACAACAACCTGTAAAGCTCATTACCCTCAGTAAATATCCATCTGTTATGATGAATGGCAGGCTTCCCAAAGCTGTGCACCTTTGAACACATGAACAGACTGATATATGTGGGGTGGGGGTGGGGATGCTGTATGTTTCCTCCAAAAGCAAATCAGCGTAGCAGGGGTCCATCACCCATTTTATTTTACTCTTTTCAACCTATTGTTTATTTTAGTTGGAAGCTCCTGATAAATTCTGCTATTATTGTGGAAGGGAAAGGGAGATGCAGACGATAATTGGTCCTAGTTCCTCATCTCCCTAGAAAATGCTAGCATCACTCAATTTACTCTCTCTTCTCATAATCCTGAGGTAACTAATTATATTCGGCTCCATGATAGGGTCCTCCAGCAAACGTTGTTTATATGCTACACTGATTACGTTCCAAGGTTTAGCGGTAAGCTTTCAGCTCAGCTTTAGCAAATGGAGAGATGGATGGTAGGGGATCTTTTCTAGTTGCCTTCCTGAGGTTCAGAATTTATTCAGGAAGTTCTTGATAGACAAATCATTTAATCAGGTATGATGTTCTGCTCTGCCTCTACATATGAGTTTTACCTACTTATTAAAAGAAATGCAATGCAAATCCACGGCACTTGCTATTTTTTAATCTTCACACCCACTTGCTCCCTCAGATGTATCAATCTGCCACTTTGTTCAGAGGTGCAGAACTCCAGGAAGCCTCTGTCATCTGTCCTAACAGTTGGATATTTACCAGATGAAATGGCTTGGCTGGTATTATTTCCCCCAGATCCTGTCTTCTAAGATAATAAAAATTAAACTTTTATCATCATTTTGAGAGAGAGGGGTCATGACCCTTCTGTCTACCCTAATCATTTTTACTTTTCCTTTATGTCACTAAGAGTGCCACCTTCTGCTGGCTTAACGATGTTTCTCCAGTTGGGAGGATTATATTATATATTCCATTTTAATCTCTTCTAGTTGTCTAAAACTGCTACAACCAAAGCATTAAAATTATGAGAGAACATCATTGGTTTTTTTTCTTTACCCCATTTAGACTTTTACTTTACAAAAAAAATTACATGCTTTTGTTTGTTTGGTTTGGTTTGGTTTGGTTTTGATACTGGTGTTGGTTTTTTGTTTCTTTGGGTTTTGTTTGTTTGTTTGTTTGTTGTCTGTCTGTCTTTTGGTAGATAAAGTCACGAACCATTCGTGAAAGCACTAAAACCACAAGTGGACAACAAAATCCCAAGGCATGCAGGGAGAATGGATGACAACCCAGCCCTTGACATGGAACAGTTCTAAGTAAATGAGATTTACATTTAACAGTGATGGCTTTACACTACACAAGATTTGGGGAAGTGGTAACAACATGACAGAAATTAATTATGTGAAGATAATACCCCAATTGGGAAATGTGAGGACTGCCATAAGTCAGGCTGAGAAACAGGGAAAAACAGTTTCTTTTAAAAATAGTATCAGATTTCTTTTAAATGTGTTGCAGAGCTCACCAGTGAAGTCATTTGGACCTAGCCTTTCCTTTGTGATAAATTTTAAAACTACTGGTGTAATCTCTTTACTTGTACATAGATTCAGAATCTTTATTTCTTAAATCTGCTCCCATAGTTCTTATCTTTGTGGAAAGTTAATTATAAGCATGTAACATGTTTACATCTATAATGGCAATAGTTACCTGCTTTTCTTCATTCTTTCTTTTAGTACTTTGAGACTTTTTTTTTTGTCAGTATAACTAACATTTTGCCAGTTTTGTTGGGGTCATTTTTTTTTTTTACTGTTTTGAGTTACATTAATTTCTTCTCCAATATTAATTATTTTCTCCCTTCTGTTTCTCTTCAGTGAATATTTATGTTTTTGTTTCCTTGTCTTTAAAGGGAAATTGGGCTACTCATCTGTGGCCTTAATTATTAAACTATAGGCATTCTTAGTCGTAAAATTTTCTTGAAGTATTGCTTTACTTGGAGCCCATATTTTTTAAATTTGGTGTTGTGCATTTATTTTCATGCATGTCAAACTCATTTTTATTCTTGTGTGATTTTCCCTTGGCTTTGTAGTTGTTTATGAATATGCTACTATACTCCAAACATTTTTACATTTTCAAAATGTTTGCTACTAATGTCTAATTTTCATTCATAGAAAATAATTACACGATCTGACTCTTATTTTAGGTTCATTAACTTTTGTTTGTTGTCTACTGTGTGGTTTGTCTTGGCAGATGTCATCTATATGCTGGAACACAGATTAAGTTGTAGGTTATAGGTCACAACTCCTTATAGGGTCATATTAACTGAATGTGAAGGTTGGCAAAAACACTGGCAAAACTGAGTAGTGTGTTTCTGGCCATGCAATGACCAAACATCAATTCAAAGTCAAATGCAGAAAGAATCTAAGGTGTTTGGAGATGCTGTTATACAGGTTTCATCACAGCCTTCATTCTGAATGTACCGTGTGTGAACTTTGAAATGTGTGAGCCATCAAAGCACATACTGCCAATGATTATTTCTTAAACTATCTCAGCTCAGAATAAGCTACTAGAGGTTACTAGCTGCAGTGCTTTTTCTATACATTTGAAACTTTTTACTCTTATAGAAGTATATAGTTTAACTAAAGAAAACAAAGGTTCCTAATACTGCCTACCATGCCTACCATCATTCTTAGAACATAGGAATTAAACAGGTATATATTTGGATTGCATTATAAGATCAAAGTTTAAGCATTGCTCATTGGCTTAGAGACTTGACTTTCATAAAATAATAATCATCAAATGAATTTGGCTTGGGATGAGGGCAGATATTCAGCAGTTTCTGAAATATCCCTAAACAATGTTCTGCCACTTTGAACTGTCTGTTTATGTCTGTTTATGTAAAGCAATGTTTTAAGCATAGATTATCAAGTAAGAAACTGCATCAACTCTGAAAACTGTAAAATATGCTCTGCATCCTGCAGTATCAAATTAGCCAAGATTTGTTTGCATTCTATAAAGCACACCCATCTAATGGGTATGCAAATGTGCTTTTACTTATAATAAATAGTAAAAGTATGTGTGTGTCAAGAATTATTTTAAATAAACTTCTCTATAATTTGCCATCAATAAATGCTTGATTTGTCTACCTTTTATATGCCTTTGTACTGGGTCCATGTAAAATTTTCTGAAGTGAAGAGAAATTACAGGTAGAAAAAAATTTAAGTATTCATGCACTACAGAGTAGTTATTCTACTGATGGACTAGAAGGTTCTTCAGATATCATTAGGAAACAATGGGTACTATTCAAGTGTTCTCTGTTCCTAAAGAGATCTGCCTATTTATTCCATCGATCATTTAAAATATCGGAACTCTCACTTGCTGTTGAATTTTTATTAGTACTTTCTGTCTTGCTTTATAAATTTGAACTGCTGTCTAGAGCAACTGCTCTCAGCCTGGAGAACTTCCTTTATTGTATCTTATAAGGTATGTTAAGTGATAATAAATTCTCTCACCGTTGATGTGGGAATGCCTTCCCTACATTCATTTGGGGAAGACAGTTTTCTAAATCTAGATTTCTCAGCTAATCTTTTGGGTGTTTTTCTTCTATGTTTTTACTCTGTTGCCCCACTGCCCTTGCTCTGGAACCCCACTACCATTGCTCTGGAAGTCCCCTGCCTTTGTTGTAAGCCTCACTGCCTTTGTTCTGGAACCCCTCTGCCGTTACTCTGGAACCCCTCTGCTGTTGCTCTGAAACCCCACTGTCTTTGCTCTGGAGCCCTGATATCTCTGCTCTGGAACCCCTCTGCCATTACTCTGGAACCCTTCTGCTGTTGCTCTGGAACCCCTCTGCTGTTGCTCTGGAACCCTGCTGTCTTTGCTCTGGAACCCACAGCCTTCATTCTGTTCCCTCACTGCCTTTTATGTTAACCTATCGCTGCCTTCACTGTAACCCCATTGTCTTTTATGTTAACCTGTTACCTGTCACCTGTATTGCTACTGATGAGAAGTCTCCATCTTATTGTGGTTTTTTTTTTTTTATTTGTATAGGAATCATCACACTCTCTTGCTCCTCCAGGCTCTTTGCTTTGTAAATTATGCTTCTGTGTCAATTTAAGTTTGTTTTTCAACAAAGTTTTCAACATTTTTCAGGTATTAGCTCCTTATTTTTTAATCTCCCTTTCCCTGCCCACTGAAATTGCCACTGTGTCTTATAGTCCTGGTTAATATGTTCCTTGTTTCTCCTTTTATTTTCTTCTTCTTTTCCCTCATTGTCCTTCAGACTCGATAACCAGTTTAAGCATGTACCTTTAAGTTCTCTGATTCAGATGATTATAGAACCCTGCAGATGAATTTTTCCATTTACATTAATATGTCTTCAACTTCAGCATCATCACCTAGTTATTTACTTTTAGGCAATTTAGTAAGAGTTCTTCAAGAATTATCAATACCAGCCCATAGTCTGCTGTTTGACAATGGAGGTTCCTGTAGCCTTTGTTTTAGTGTATGGGTCACAAATATTCACGTTTTTTTTTTCTTTTCATCTCCCCCCCCCCTGTTTTTTCTTTCTTCAAAGGTAACCTTTTTGGTAACACACTGTAGCAAATTTAATAATACCTTCTGCAGATACTATTTTATTTCTTTGTTTAGTGACTGGACCAAACTATTGGTGAAATCTATTTCCTTGGCACTCAACAGTTCTTGATGTTATTGCCAGAGAGCACAGTCTTGGGCATGCGTGCATGGTAGGGCTTCTAGGTAGGTTGTTTGTTTGTTTGTTGTTGTTTGTTTGTTTGTGGCCGAGGTTACTATACCCACCCCCTGTCTTAGAATGCACTAATCCTACCTGACTACTTATTGTTTTCTGGAGGATACATTACTGTACTGTCTGATCCAATTAAATCTGTGCCCATGCCACTATAATCTTTTAGTGCTGGCTCCAGAATTTTTGTTGACTTCAGGGGAATTTTGAGGGAGACACCCCTCTTCTGGTTCTGTCAGGTTTGCTGAATGCTGTTCTTGTCATTACTGCCTACTACCCTCAGTCTCTCCTCTCCCCCTTCAAATACACTCTTAAGCTTAAATTCCCCCATTCTCTATTCCAAAATCAGTTTGTTTGCAGTTCTTTCTTTAAGCTCCCTGTGCTTATGCCTAAGCTTTCCACGTAGGCAAAATCCCTAGATCACTGCCCCAGACCCAGGGGAGCAGTCAGAAGTCCTTGTCTGTCAAAGTAATGCTCCTGTTTCTGGGACAGGGTGAAGAGCTAGAACCTAGTCTCTGGAGTTGCCTCCCTTGTGAGGAAACCTCTGCCATTTGATTTAAAGTGAATCTTGTTGATTCTCAACGACTGTGTATTTGGATTCCTTTATGTCTCACCCTCTTCCTTCCTTCTCTCTGAAACGCAGATGCCAGGAGTGTTTCAAGATCCTTGATCTTTTCTCTGCATGTGCGCTCCTTTCTCTAATGTCTCCATTCTGCTGCTGAGTGTTCCCTGCGAGATATTAATCTTGACTAATGTCATTCTGAGTGCTAAAATTTCCACTTGCTCCTTGTTTATAGTTTCCATATATTTGCTAAGGTCTTCTGGGCTTTCGTTTGTTTCAAGCATATTCCTAATGACGACTTGAAAACTTCTTCTCTGACCTTTGCAACATCTATTTCATATTAAAGCCACTAACTTATTAATCGACTTTTTTTCCCCCATCAGACTGATGTTGTAGTGGCATTATATAAATGTGTTTTAGTGTTCTTTTACATACACCCTTACTGCTGCCAAGTGGCCAAGAAAGTCCAAGTGCTTCTTCACTCAGGGATTCTGGGAAGAGATATATGTGTGGACTCCTAGCTATTGGAGAAGAGAAGGAAGCTTGATTATAACTGGCCACGCTTGGTTCTGGGTGCCACACCTTGCCTTTGCTGATGTTAGTGGAATCAGGGTTATTATAGATTTTTATTTTTTTCCATGGTTTTTGGAGGAGGTAAACAGATGAATGTCTGAGAGTTTCTGGCCTTCTGTTGCCCCTGCCCCGGTCCTTTAGTTAGAGACAATGGAGTTTTTCTTGAGACTTTTGTCTGTCTGCTCACACTAGGGTTGCCATGTCACCTGCAGCTCCATCACCTTATCTTGGATATATGAGACAAAGAGAAAACACACATTGCCATGTTGAGTTTCAGCTCTTGAGCTCCAGAGCCTGTGTGCTTTTTTATTGATGTTCACCTTCTCCCTACTCTGATCTCTATTTAACTGGAGAGCTAGGTCAAAGTAAGCCGATTTCATCTTGGTCCAGAACATGGAGTCTGTTGTTACTTCCTGAGTTCACACTCAGCTGACTACTTGTTAACATTGAAAATTACCTTCATGTGGTCCACTTAGTTCTTGGGTTTCTATTAGCCAGACATGAAATATTTTTGCAGTGTTTCCCATTTGGAAATAGACTCTCAATGACTAAAAACAAGACACTAACGATCAACATGAATTGTTCCTGAAAATGTAATTTCAGCTGATCTCTTCAGCCATTGGAGGACCTAACTAGTTCACTCTAGACAGACATCCGTCATTGCAGTTTGTTACGAATGAAATCTTAGCATTTACAAATTAAAATGCAGTCTTGTGAATGGATGCATCTGTGGTTTAAATAGTGCTAGATAGGTGAAAAAAAAAATCTCTGACCACAGAGATGACAAACACAACTGCCAATGGTGTACTGCTTTGCCAAATGTATCACTGCTGTTGCTCCTATGACTATAGGAAAAGAGACACTGTTTGCATTTTCCAGAACTGTTTTCACACACCCCCAAAGACCTCTTTCATCTTTGTCATCATGATGACAACTTCTGCCAGAACATGGTAGAAACCATGATGGTGTCTGCCATGTCTGCAGGAGACCACAGTTGACTCCTGACTTAGTGCTTATAAGAAGGCGTTTTTGCTCTGGTGACAAGGACACAGCAGAGGGCCGTGAGGGAGGACAGTGTGGTCACCAGCCTAATTAAAATGAAGACGAGTGGCTTACTGGGTGAGCTTATTCCAAAGGAAACAAATAAAGGAAATTTCATTTTTGTGCAGACTCCAAGGACATAACCAACTTTATGAGGTGAAATGTAATGTATTCCCAGCCTCATAAGCATATACCCACTGACTTAGCTGCCTGCAGCACAAGACTACCCTTCTTTAGTGTGGAAGCAGATGAGAGATGTAATGAAAGAAAATGAAATGACATAAATACATCCACTGGAAAAGATTAATTACGAATCAAGCCTGTTCTTGCCAAGAAACAGTCTGGTTTAAATATTCTTATTCTTCCTCATCTCTGTGCATGTTAGTTTTCCTTGAGAAAAGAGATGGGTATCTTTTAATTCCAAAAGTGTATCATGTGAAGTCCACAGATAATTGTTACCATGGTGCTGTAAGTATCCCATCGCAGACTAATATGTTCTTGGGGCTGCTGTTGCTTTTAATATGCTGCTTCTTTAATACAGAAACCTAGAGGAGGAAAACCCGCATCTATTCTCAACTATCTCATCTTAAATACACCAGCAATCCGGCTTGTTCTAAAAACCTGTTTCTGTAAGGCTTCTAAATGAGGAAAATTAAAAAAATAATATTTCCTTTGAGGAGCTCTTACTTAGATATAAGTTGGTCGGATCTGACTGTGTGAAAATGAGTAGTCCTATAACTAAGGAGCCAAGCAGGAGGTGAAAAGTACTTTCCCTTTGTGCAGTTTGTTGCTGAACATCTCAGGAAAAGAAAAAACAATGCAGGAGAACATGCTGTTATTAAACTGCCTCTCACACCTTCCCTCTGAAGCCCGAAAGCACGTTATAAGTGTTATCTATCCCACAAATAAGCATGGGTGGGAGGAGGCAAGGAAAAAAATAGATGCAGATCCTGGACATCTGCCCTTTCTCAATATTTCTTAGATGATATAGCAATAGTTTGATGATCCCCAGTAAAAAGCAAATATTGTGAAAGACTCAGAGATATGTATGGCGACTATATAATGAGAACTTGAGAACTGAAATGTGGTTTTTAAACAAATTATTCCAAAGTGGGGGGGTCTATAAAATCTTTCTGTACTTTTATTTTTCTTATTGGTATAGATGCTTCCACAATAAAGTGAATATTCAGAATATTTTAGATAGTCCCAAGAAGAGTTTTACATGCCATGTAGACAGATGCTATCTTCTTAGAAATATGGAAAAATTGGCATTAAAAGGGGCTACATTCTTGTCTGTTGGGGCTCACATTTATAATCCTAGAACTCAGGAGGCAGAGGTAGGATTGCTAGATTCGTACCCAGCCAGAACTATGAAGTAAATTTCAGAACATTTGTCTGAGCTACAGAATGAGACCCCAACTCAGAACAAACAAATAACAATAACAAAAACGACACACACACACACACACACACACACACACACACACACACACACACAAAGAGGTTGTTGTACTAGCTAAAATATCTAAGTGATAGGAAGGATGGATATTAGAATGTAAAGTTGGTTGCACAGGTTTGAAAGCCAGCTACCCATATTCAAAGTAGACAAGTTACAGAGCATCTGTGTACCTCATTTCCCTTGTGGATAAGTCTAGGATAATGATAGGTCTAGGATAAGTCTAAGTCACTGGCTGTTATACAAGTTAGATAAATGAAGGTGTAAAGGGCTGTGTAGACACCAGGACCCTTACCACTTGTGTTCCACAATCATCTTAGTGGTCTAGATTCAGTCTTGGTGCCTGCAAAACCCTTCATCCCTTAGACAGGAAGGAACCATATGCTTTGCTCCAGTCTGGGTGGCTCTGTGAACCTGATGACTGAACCGAGATCTAAGCTTCTTTCATTAATTTAGTCAAACCATAGCAGACAAATGGAAGACACTTCCTCTCAACAAATTTGTACTCAGGAAGCAGAGAACTAAAAAAAGGAATGCGTAGATAGGCCAAAATGAAGACTATGTCAGGAGGAGAAGGGGATACAAGATATTTGAAGTCCAAACAAGAACATGTCACTTGGGGAAAGGGCAACAGTGACAATAGAGACCACAGTGGAAACATAATTATCCCACTACACTACAGGTCATCCTCCATTGCCAATCAAATCCATGAGCTTGCATCTGTAATTTGAATGGTAAAATATTTAACCTCTCTGAGTGTTAGCCTGATGCTATTTAAGTAATCACGTGTTTTGCAATGATTAAATATAATGTGTTTTCTAGGGAAAATCCCTCCCTTAAGTCTTCCGTTGTGCCTCGAAAGTGGAACTCTCATCTACAGGAAGTCTCTAGAGGGAAACAGAGAAGCCCAGCCAGGCAGCCTGGAGACTGAGCCCAGAGCCTCATATAGCAGCACTATACAGCTGAGCTATGTCCCCAACCCTGAATAATTTATATATTATTTAGTTTTTCATAATTTATTGAATGACTATTTACTATAAGCACAACAACATGCTAGCAGTCCAATTACTAGCTGTGATATAAATAAAACATCTCATGCGGTCCGGGTCTATAACTTGTCCTAGCCCCTAGCTCAGTGACTTGGGGGGAGCCAGTTTCCTTTATATACTTCCTACAGACCACCTCTGTGGAAAGGGACAGAAAGAATCCAATTCATCTGTTTACTCAAAATGGTGGGAGAAGTATTTTACCAAGGGTATTTGTTGAGAAAACAATTTCTGTGGGTGGAAAGTCTGCATCAGATTGGGCACAAGTAGCTTTGGCTACCCATCATTCTTAGCTCAGTGTGGGTGAACCCTGGTTTAATTGCTGCCTGATTGGGTATTTTGAAGATGTGTTTTCTACCCTAGTACTTTCCAAAGTTGTATGTTAAGTTTAAATTTTTTAAACAATAACATAGCTTGCAAGTCCAGAATAGGGCTTTGTCTGCAAATGTTGTGAGCAATGTGGACTAGTGTTGCAGGGAAATATTTAAAAAACAATCCATGCTACAGGATTGCCTGTTCTTATCTCGGCAGACTCTCTGACCCTGAGCTCCAAAATCTCTCCACCAGACTGGCTAAGTCCCCATGGCAGGTCATTGCCACACCATTCCCACACTTGCAAATTCCAACAACATTTTGGGGTACACTTCTTGTAAACCCTCACTTTGCCACCATACCTTTCTCTCTGGAACCCAGTTGAGTCACTGAGGGAAGAAAAACACCACACAGACTTAGTGCAGAATTAACAGGTAACACAATCACCAGGCACAACAACTAGCATCCTAGTGTGTAAGCCATTCTAAGTTAAATCCTCCGGTAGTGGATCCCAACAGATCTGCCACCTAAATCAATTCTGCTACCTACATTTTGGCCTCCTCCTGTCTGTTAGCTGGGCAGTGGTGGCACAGGTCTTTAATTCTAGCACTTGGGAGACAGAGGCAGGTGAATTTCTGAGTTCAAGGCCAGCCTGGTCTACAAAGTGAGTTCCAGGACAGCCAAGGCTACACAGAGAAACCCTGACTAAAAAACCTCACAAAAAAAAAAAAAAACAAGAAAAAAAAAAAAAAAAAAAAGTCTCTTTTTCCTGCCTCTCCTCTTCCTCAATTCTACTGGGAAGTCCCACCTACTACTCAAACAGTGATTGGTCCCCTGAAATCTTTATTCATTAGGGGAAGGTATACTCCTGAAGTCACCTGAATTATGTGACTCACCCCTCATCCCAGGTAGTCCTTCTTTGGGAGGCAGAATTAGCATCAAATACAAATAACACCAGGGCTACCCACAACAGATTAGCACTAGCACAATGGATAAGCAAGGCTAAGAGTTTGAGGAAAGCCATGCCTTGAAAAATCAGTCCAAAATGAAGCTTCCTTCATACTTTCTGACATAAGACACTTGTGACCTCCCTTGTTTTTACTTACTTTTTAAGGCTTTAAAAAGGAACATTACCCAGATTGTCCTTCCTTAAAAAGCAATTCTTATGTTGGGCATAGTGGTGGCACACAGTTTTAATCCCAGTACGAGAGGGGCAGAGGCAGTCTGATTTCTGAGTTCAAGGCTAGCCTTATCTACAGAGTGACTTCTAGGGCAGCTAGAGCTACACATAGAAACACTATCTCAGATAGATGACAGATAAATTCTTAGGAGTAAGCTGTAGTTCATACTGGGCTGTGACTGATAAATAAGAAGTTTCAATGGAGAACTCACTGTTTACATTTTTTTTAAAAAAGTGATCCAGAAAAGTCACAATGACTGCCATTTCAAGGGAATTTTAGATAACGCATTTTCTAAGATATAATTTATAGGATAATTGAAACTTCTCTCCCAGCCCAGCCTATATGTCATGAAATGATTAAATGGATTTCATTGTATAAGACTTGACTAAACAAATGAAGTATCAACGCAACAGCTCAGTATATTATCAGTTAATGATCTAAAAATGTCGAGAAGGGTTACAAAGTGTAGCCATCATTACTATCTGCATGGCTTCTGGCCAGTAACATTAAAAAGATCATAAATTTGATAAAGGAGTAATTGCCTGCTTTCCATTGTTACTATTATTATATACTTTATCTCAAGTATTGTAACAGCTGCCTGATTCACACTCACACCTACACACATGCATTCCAGCAATATATGCCATTTCTGTCCAGTCACAAGTCAGTAATTGGCTCTCCTAGGACCCATTTATAAAAGCTAGAAACCTGAAATCCACTTTGATCCCTTTCTGCTCACCATCCAAATGCATCCGCACATTCTCCAAGTCATGAAAAATCCTACCAATCCACCAGTCCCTTCACTCCTGCCTGGATTACCGCAGAGACTTCTGAACAGATCTCCATTCTTTCCTATCCAGTGAACTAAGATGAGGTTTCTAACATGCAAACATGAACATATAAGGGTAGCTCTCTTTCCTTCTGATGAAATGGAAACTCATGGCGGGACACATTGGTTAAGTACTTCAAGAAACAACTGACTACTGTTCCAGTACTGCCTCTGTCTATTCTGCCCTTCGTAATTCTAATTTCAGCTCCACTGCACTTCAGGGTTCTGGAAAACTCTGAGTTGAGGGTCCTGCCATCATTTTGCTTACAACACTCTTCTTCCTCCTGTTTGCCTTGGTTTGTTTTACTCTTTGAGTCTTGGCTTGAATGTCAAGTCCCTGCAACTCTTTTTTTGGATACCTAAATCCAGACTATGTTTCTCCCTTTTGCTGTGGGCCCTACATCTTCTTCATTGTGAATTGTCCATTGCCCTATACTATACTTGTTTCTTGCCTAGCAAACAACAGCCTTGCTAGTTAACACCTACAAAGAAATAGAGGTTTCTCCCACCACTCTTTCCATCTTAGCCTTCTCCTCACACATAGCAAGCACGCAATACATAGTTTTAATGTGAAGCATATATAGTTTTCATGTGAAAAATCGGAATGCTTGTCCATAGGCATGGTTCTTACGATGCACAGCTTTCCCATTTACAGAAGTTTTCAATGGGTTCAAAACAAGAATCCAATAAATTAACCCAGGCTGTTGTCTTTTATACTTTATGCCTCTCAAAGAATGCCATGTTCCCCTCCCCCCACCTAATCTCCACTTTCCTGGTCCTTACAAAATCTACCCATTATAAACTATCTAATACTCACTAACGAGCCAGGAATCCTCACATTTCCAGCAGTTGGTGAAACCACTGTTAGCATAAAGTAATCTACTACCCTGGACACTTACTGAATTCCTGACAATACACGTGCCATGTTCTGTTTTGGAATAGATTCGTCTAAGCATTTGCTGTGATAGTAGATGGCATGAACCTTGCAGAATAGTTAAAGTTTTCTAATTATATTTCTCTGTACATCTGCCTTCTCTAACAAGTAGAAACAATAGAAACCAAGCCCCTGTCCTTTGTACACTGTAAATAGGATCGTGCCTGAGACATCACTTGTAAGTAGTGAAAGCGTATTAGAATCAGGTGAGTTTGGGCTATGACTCACCTTATTTCTATTAAATGCTTTAACGTTGCCTATGTAGCCTGCTACTGTCAGCTGGGTTAATGCTTTGTTTGGTTTGGTTTGGCTAGTTTTAATTCTTCATTTGTAAAACTAGGGCAAAAGAGTTGCTACCAATTAATGTTTCAAAATGCTGTCTCACTGGAAGTACTAAGAAGCACTGCACGTCCACCCTTAGTCTACAAACACTAGCCAGGCATCAGTCATGTACTAGACACGGCTGTGGTGCTTGTGGCACTGAGGGTAGAAAAAACAGCCAGTCATGGTGCACACCTTTAAGCCCATGACTCAAGAGGCAGAGGTGGGCAGATCTCTGTGAGTTCAAGGTCAGCCTGGTCTAGAGTGAGTTCTGGGACAGCCAAAGCTTTACAGAGAAACTCTCTTTGAGGGTTGAGGTGGGGCACAGGCTGGCAGAGAGCAGTTAGTGGACTTAACACTTCAGTTATTTGCAATACTTGCATTTTAGTGACAAAAAGGAGACAGTGCACAGAAGATGCTATTATATTATATTATATTATATATGTTTGGCAGCAAGAAAATAAAAATATATAGGAAATAGTACACAATCTGGAAAAGGAAGAGTTCAAAATTGAGGTAGTTGGGATTGAAAGGTGATGTCAAACATTACAGTGTCAAATAGAACATCCAAATTAGACCACATGGAGAAGGAAATATCTGCACAAAACCCCAGACAGGTTAAGAAGCTACAGTAGGCATGAGATTGTATTGGGAAGACTATTCCAGGCAAAGCCGAGGAGGACCAAAAGAAAACCACGGGGGGGGGGATTGCAGGAGGAGCCACAAGACCCACAGGATCCGTAAGCAAAGCAAGCAAAGAGGAGGACACGGGAAGGACAAGATGGTGAGACGCTGTAGGGTCATTGCTTATAAGCTTATAAGTCTTTACAATCCAGTTGACATATTCTGGCCTGTGTTGTGGGCAAAATAGGAAAACATGGAATGTCACAAATCAAGGCCTCCCATCACCTGATGCTTCCTTTAATCAGGATATCTCTGGCTGTTCTGCAAATAGGCTGTAGTGGAAATGGAGAGTATTCCTGGAGGCCAATTAGTAAGCCGCTGGGTAAACACCAAGACAGATGATCGAGGCTTTGATTGGCTTTGAACTAATTCTGGGTAAAGTTCAAAGCTACAGGTAACAGGATTTCCTAACAGATTGGTCAAGTGGTATGAGAGAGAGGCAAATCTCAGAGATGTTCCCATGGTTTACTTGGACAACCAGAGAGACGGGTTAACATGAACTGCATATGGAATAGGCTTGAGTGACTGCAAAAGCCTCGCTCTGGCACACTAAGGTCAACTCACAGACAACAGCCTGGAGTACTGGGAGTTGGGCAAGGGGCCTAGGATCCCGATACACATCCAGAGTTTGATGCATATGGATGGCATTATAGTAACAAGTCTAAATTATGTGGGGTAAGTGAAGTAGTTTGGAGTTTCGTCCAACAGGAAGGTGATAGCAAGCAGGCAGGATATAGTTACAGCTCACAGACTGTGTGTCCTTTCCTGGAAGCACTGTAGCTCATTGTGTGTTCTGTAGTGTTCGCATGTGAGTTGTTCGGGGGATAATTATTAAAATATAGGGCTTCTTCCTAACATGTGGTATTGGAGATTGTGGAATCATGTCTGAAGTCTTCATTTTTAATAAGTCTTTCAAGAGGTTCTTCCGTTTGACATTTTAGATCTTCTTTAGTTAGAAGCTTAATAAACATTTGTTGAGCTCATTCACATTTTTAGGTTTTAGTTTTTATTCAGTGCCAATGTGACACCCAGAGGTTCATCTTGGTTGCACTTCTGATGGTAATTGTAAGGCTGAATTGTAATCCGTATCCTGCTGATTAGGGTTAATACTTGCAAGCTGGGGAGTAGCATACTGTGTTAGCTGAAATGACAGAGAGCAGAGGAGAAACCCACTGGCTCTTATCCTCATTCCCTCGGTCACATGGGACAGAAGCCTTGAAATTACACAGTGTGACATCAAGACAGAAGAGAGTCAAGGCTGAGGGATTGTTTCTTGTTTTCTCTGCCCTAGGTTCTCCGTAGGGGGTTAGTTCAAATGGTTTCTCTGAGGAATTCTTAGCTATATTATTCTACATTTCTGCCCTGACATTTCTACAAGGAACATATTGGACAGTATTGCCGCTGACTACAATGTGGCCTGCACCCAAGCACATGTTCAGTCTACTGCTCTCAGACACGGTCTATGGATGACAAGTTTCTCTCCCAGAGGCTTTGCTCAACTGCCACCAGACACATGCGCAGCCTCAGCCTGTTGCTGCCCTTTAAAAGAAAAGGCTGAAGTACAACAAGTCGTGTTTTTTGTGTTTTTTTCTACCATGCTTGTGAATCTGACAGACAGGGCACCCAGCCACATGCCGAGCAAACAATCAGAGATGTTTAAGACTGGACTGTTCATTAGTTCTGAAGACTTTGTGTTGGGCTGTGCACAATGGTTCATGTCTTCAATCCTAGCACTTGCGAGACAAAGGCAGGGAGATCTTTGTGAATTTGGGGACAGCCTGATCTACAAAGGGAGTTCCAGGACAACCAGAGTTATACAGAGGGACCCCTCCCTCTCTCTCTCTCTCTCTCTCTCTCTCTCTCTC
>NC_034590.1:133850687-133857994 GCF_900095145.1 Mus pahari | reverse complement strand
CACACACACACACACACACACACACACACACACAGTTGTGTTAGTGTAAGCATCCCCTGGTGCCTCACACACACACACACAGTTGTGTTAATGTAAGCATCCCCTGGTGCCTCTCTTCTGAGCTCTGTTAACCTGGTTGGAGACTTTTCGTGTCTAGTGTTAGTTTCCATCAGTTCTCACAGCCATGCACACCTGGTCAAGACAGTGAACCCTGGTGGCATACACACCCACAGAGCTGCAGATTTCTCTCTCTGTAAGAGTACAAAAAAGATCTATACAGAGAAACCCTGTCTCGAAAAAAAAAAAAAAAAAAAAGAGTACAAAAAATTTATGTTGATTAGCTCCTTTCCCATATGAGGAGCATTGATTGTACTTACTCTCCAGTGTCGCTTGGCTTTGCCAAGATGGAGAAAAGAAAGATGGACTAGAACCTGCAACCTATCTAGCATTGATACTGGCTACCTTTCCTGGAAGCTGGGCCACACACCTGCTCCTCCCGGAGAAGTAGAAATTACAATGTGTTTGCTTAACCCTGGATCCACAGTGCAGTCACTCATTGACTTGGAGTGTAAGTTCCTTGCTGACTAAGACTCTACTTTGGCTGCTAGAACAAGGGTTCCTATCCCTAAGTGTACGTAAGAGTCACCTAAAGGACTTGGGCAATCAAAAAGTCTTGGGTCTTGTTGCTGAGTTTCTGGTTCAGTAGGTCTGACTAGAGCTTGAGGATGACCCTATTTCTCACAAGGTGGCAACAGGGTTGCTCTGAAGATCACACTCTCAAAACCTTCACTGTAGAAGAGGATGGAGAAAGGGATGGAGAGAGCAAAGGAGAGAGGCAGAGAGAGAGAGAGAGAGAGAGAGAGAGAGATGAGAGATCATTTATTGGTGATACTGTGATAAAGAACTAAGATTTCTCATTTAAACTTCACACCCCTCTAATGTATATATGTATATCTATGATGGTTTGACTGAGAATGGTCCCCTGGGATTATGTGTTCTAATATTTGGTCCCCAGTTGGTGGAGCTGCTTGGGAAGGATTAGGAAGTGTGGTTTTATTAGAGGAGGTATGTCACTGAGAGCTAACCTTGAAGTTTTAAAAGATTCACATCACTCCCAATGTCCTGTGCTCTCTCTCTCTCTCTCTCTCCCTCTCTCTCCTTGCATGTGTGCATATGCATTCTCTCTATCTGACTGTCTGCCTCTCTCCTGCTTATGGATTGAGATGTGAGCTCTCAGCTGTTTCTGCTTCCATGCCTTTGCTCTGCCATGATGAACTCTAACCCTCTGGAACCATGAGCCCAGTTAAACACTCTTCTATGAGCTGCATCATTCATGGCGTTTCATCACAGCAACAGAAAGCTAATGCAGTATTCTTAAGTTACCATGTGAATTTTCTCCTATTATTTCCACAGAAGCAGTAGGGGATGGAGCTGATTCTACTTCTGCAGGTGTTGATTTTATAGCAACAACTCTGTGATGCCTCTTTATTCACTGCACTTTATCACAGTCATGAAACAAGATAGGTCCCCAAGTACTGCCATTTTATCTCTTCCATCCTTCTATAATTCATATAGCCAGAATTTCAGCGTGCCTCAAAGACACATTCAGGACTAGGATCGCATCCACCCTTCAAGACGCATGTCTACAGTGCAAACCGCGTAATGTTGTGGTCATACATTTAACATTAAATAATCCAGTATAATTTAGGATTAGTCATAAGTATAGGTCATGGATACTTGCTATTATTTTCGGTTACATGTTATACTTAGATTAGCTAGAATTGTAAAGACTCTGTCATAAACATTTTGTCATTAACATTGTGATAAATACCTAGCACCATCTAGTAGAAACAGTACATGTGTAAACCTACAAGCAATCGATCCAATCAAAAACAGAGGCTACTGGAGATGATGATTTAATCTGAAATGAAAGATGATCCAGGAGAAATGAAAAGGCAGGGCAAGGTTAGCATTGCAGTAACCTTTATGCAACCAGGAACGGTTGCTATTAGAATACCTTACCCACTGGCAATACCAAAACTCCATAATGCTCAAATGCTTTATGGAAAACGGTAAAGGGTCCACATACAATTTACTCCCCAATAGTATAAACCACTGTGCTAATGCAGTGTCAATATGAACCATATATAAGTAGCTACTAAGCAACATTATTCAGAGAACAATGGAAAGTATAGAGTTGGGACAGATGACATTTTTAAAGTTACATTTGATTCTAGGTTATTTGAACCCAAAGGTGTGGGAGCTGCCCAATGTGGAAGGCTGATTGTATTGTGAGCATAGCTGAATTTAAACATAGCAGCACTGCCAAACTCGAACTTTCCTGAAGACAAGATCTGTGCCTGACCTGTCTCCCTCCTTCCTGGCTGCATCTGGAATGTTATTTATACATATTATGGCCAAATAAACATATTGTGAATAATGGGAAGGGAAACAAAGGAAGGGATAAAATGGAAAGAGGTGGAAACATGCCATGGCCCTTGGAAAGATATTAATTAGATTCTCGGGCATGTGACATCTTCTAGATGGCCCTGCCCTCTTTTTGTCTAGCCTGGTAGTCATGGTCCTCTTTTCCAAAATTTTTTTTATTATAAAACTGTTTTTCTTTTCTTTTTTTATACTTCTAGACAGCTCCTACTTCAGTCAATTAGATTACCATGTGCATGCAGTACCTTTCTTATTTTAATAGAAAAATACTAATGCCTCTATGTGTATTGTAAACCACCTCTTTAACCTTTCTATGTCTCTGCAGCCAACCCTTTCTCCCATTGATCTAGGACTGCACTTGCCCGAAAACATTCACTGCCCAGAATGCCAGCTGGAGGTCAGGGAAGGGAAAGAAAAAGAAACTGTGCTTCTTCATAAGTGCTTGTTAGTACGAGAACACAATGGATACTTTATTTTACTTTTTGTATGAAACCAGCTTTTAGGTCTGGTCAGCCCACATTGAATATGACTTTCTTTTCTGACCAAGTAATGAGTCATTCTAAATAAGGGAATTAATTTATTTGTGGGAAGAGGGAGAGAGTGGCTACAGCAGGTATTTTACCCAGTAGCAATGATTGGGAGAATGGCAGAACAATGATACAGGCAGCCCTGTCATACAACTTTGGCAAGATTAAAAACTCAGAAATTATGAGTCAGACACAAAGAGGAAGATGGTGCATTATCTTGTGGCTCTCCTCTTGATTTATTTATATCTACCACCTCAGCAGGCATTTTCTATGGTCATAGACCAGAACAACAGCATCAGCTAAGCATTGGTTTGGCTCATAGCTTGTCAGAGCCCATCTTAGACCTCGTGGATCAGGAACTCTGACGGGGCTGCTGATGCATGCTGATGTCCTGAAGCAGGCAGTGAGCCTTCCAAGCACTCCTTATGCACGCTAATGTCCAAGAACCAGAGTCCCAGGCCCATAATGCACCTCTCTAAGAGCATGTGAGGAGTGTACACCATAATGTCTGGGGAGGTAGAGCTAAGCATACTGACCACCAGGATGCAATCCAGCTGGCAGCCCTGATAGAACTCCAGCCATTAAGGTCAGCACTCACAGGCCACCCAATATCTGGGTGAAAAGTCTTTGTGCACTTATTTGAAAGCCAGCAAGGCCCAGGATGTGGAATCTAAGGATGTTCACGTGCAGGCTTCCTGCCAGACACCTGGTTTAGATCTTGTTGTGAAATAAAGATGAAGCAATTAGCTTCCTGTTGCTAAATGGACTTCTCCTGGTGCTTCTTGTACATGCTTTGTCCCCTGCTGAGCCTTGCTGGGATGAATTAAGAGCTTTATTGTCCCACCCCACATTCCACACTCTGAATAAATAGGAAGATGGCTCAGTTGGAGGGATCTGAAGCTACAAACACCACACACACTCCCAGTTCTGGCCAACACAGGACTGCCTGCCGGGGCTCACATAACATCCAGCCCAGGCCTGAGGAGTCACCGTTCTGTTACTCTCAAGTTTCTTTCTACTTGTTGATGAAGCTACTTCTCCCAAGTACAAATCCCTTGCAATCTGCCTTATTATTTATGTTATGATAAACAAATCTGCTTTGTGGGAGAAATGATCTCTCTTTTCTTTATTTCCCCTACAATAGGAAGGATAAGTAAGAGGAGAAAGTCGGGAGACTGTGAACAGGAGAGATAAAATAGAAGCAGTTTTCATATTTTCATGCAGATGTACAAATGTTATTTATGTATCATTCTGCAAACAGCTGGTGAAAATATTAAGGCCACAAAATATCCCCTTTGGTCCTCAAGTATACATTAATTTAACCTATACCTGTAATGTATATATATATATATATATATATATATATATATATATATATATGGGATATATGTTAATATATATGGAATAGAGAAAGGGCATACAAATGAATATATATATCTTTTTACTGACATTTTACTCTGTCTCAGGTACCTGCCCTTACAGCTTGTCCTTTCTGTACAAAACGGTAACTCTATGGCGATAAGAGTTAGTTTTGTGTTTAACTCAAAGAGTAGTCTCGAACCTTAAGGTTGCAAGTCTTATATACATGTTTGTGCTTCCATGTGGTAACATTAAGAGGATCAGCTCTATGAACCACCTCCCCCTCCTCTTTCTCCTCCTCCTCCTTCTCCTTCCATTCTTTTCCCTCCTCCACCTCTTCTTTCCTCATCCCTCACTACTTCCCCTTTCTTTCTCTGTGTCTATCAGGTGACCTTGGATGTGCCAATCTAACTACTTTTATAATCCTGAAAGTAATGAGACATAGTCAAACCCCTCCACTCTTGGAGAAGTTAGGTGTGGGTACATTCTTGTATAAGGGAAATTTTTTCTGTCAGGATGCTATGCAATAAATTACCTATGAATCCAGTGCTAAGCATTTTCAGCAAATAATCATGAATGTTTCTTTGCATCAGCAAAACACTCAATGAATAACTCAAGGTTCTATGAATGAAGACTTGGAAACCTGCAACACTGGCAGCTGAACATCTTGCTATGACTATAGTTTCTCTCAACGTTATCTTGAAACATTTTTTTTTTGACTTCTAATAGTTCTTTCTGGCCTGGTGATACTGACTGAGGGTAATCCCAGAGATAGTGGCCAGGGTTTTTTATATTCCCAAGTCCTCTGAAGGGTCCTTTCCATGCCAGCCTTTCTAGCAGAGAGCAGGAGGAGATGCAGGCAGCACAAGGAACATTTCATGGAAGCTAAGTCAGGAGGAAACTTGACCTCAGTCTGTGAGCTGTGAACTACGAAGGACAAGCCAGGAACAAAAGTCTGTTTTCTAGGGCATTCATAAAACTGGTACTTTCAAAGAAACATTTTCCTTCTACTTGGTTAACAGAAATAAGATGCAAAATATGTTAGGAAAAAAATTAAACCAGGAAACAAAGTTGTTTTCATTTTGCTATGGGGCAAAGATTATTTAAAAAGAAAAAAAAAGCACTCAAATTATTTACCTTGGAATCCCATAAGAAGAGGACTACAACATTAAAACAAATTCTAATAAAGTATCTCCTGGTTTCCTTTTGCTCTTGGTTTATAAACCAATCCTTGCATGTTACATTAATGCCTTGTAGTTAAACATTCAAAATTAAGAGTTCTAAATAACCAGCGTCTTGAAATGGAAGAAACAATTACCACGCAGATTTAAAACAATATGGTAAAATCCTAGAACCCACCAGAGAACTCTCATGGATACACAACGTCATGTTCCTGAAATACTTGCTTGGTTAGGCATGTTGCTTTATGGGAAATGGTTCCAAGATTACAAAGACAAAAACTAATAGGAGCATTGAAAGGAAACGATCGAGTTCCACAGTGGTGCAGCCACTATGCTTTGATGATGATGACTTTTGAAGCCAAGAGGTGGAAGTGAAATTCATTACATTTATTCCCAAATGTTGCTTCCCTGAAGGCAGTGATCAGAGAAACCATGTCAAAGGACCTCAGGAACCACCTAAAGGCATCGTCTCTGACCTCTATCTGGAGACCTCCATGGATTTTGGACACTCACTGCTCGATCCACTTAATCTTAACACAGCCCAAGTTATCCCAAGAAAAGAGGCTTTGGACAAGCTGTGACTTTTAAATTAATCCTCTTGGAGGTAGAATTGTCCTTGGAAAATGATGCTATTTCTCATTTCTCATTCTTTAGACAGTACTGCAAGTTAAGGGATACCTTGTCTGCATAGTTGAGAAACGTGTAAGACACAGGAACTTGTACGTGTTCTATGTGTTTCCATATAGGGTACAGGCATTGCGTAAAGATAAAGAGAACATTGTTGGAGGCAGGGATACTGAGTTTGCTGTATGCTGATTCGGATGCTGTATGACAGATACTCATCTGAGCTCTCTGAGCTTTGGTTTTTATGTATAAGAATATTTCTCTCCCCACTTCACTTGGTAGCTACAATACTTTTGATAGTTAAAACAAGATTATGAAATGACTTAAATGCCCTGTAGAGAGTTGAAAATAGTAATATTGCTGTTGATGCCTTGTTAAGACTATCAGCTTTTATTAGAGTTCATGAGACTTTCATATGTCTGTGGCTATTTTTTTTTTTTAAATAGCGTGGATTCTAATAGTAAAATACATGAATTCAACCTTTTAGAGATGTGTTTTGAAGGTTTCTTATTTTATTTATTCATTAGCTGTACGGTGGTAGAACCCAGAACCTCCTGCATACTGCTGCGCCACTCATCCAATAAGCCAAGCCCTTTTGATTATTTGTCTTCTTCTTGAAGTAGGGTCTTGCTAAGTAACCCAGGACGGCCTTGTGGTCCTTCACTTGTTATGTATCCCAAGCACTCTTTGAATTTGAACTCTTCCTGCCTCAGCCTCTCAAGTAGATGGAATTACAAGTTTGCATCACCAAGACCCTGGGGTGTAAGTCAGTCTCTTCATACACAGTATTTCGTATATTCTGTTGATGTCATGGAGGACTCTGCACTGTTTATGGAGGCTACTCAGCACTTGCATGCTAACTCTGTTTACAGCATCCTTCAGAGGCTGTCAGTTAGAGCTTCCAACCCAGCTGTGAGGGGGAAGACATGCACCCTAATATTATACGCACCCAGATAAAATATAAGTAGCCATGGGTGGAGGACAAAGAAGCTATAACTGTATACAGACCTGAAGCCTGCAGCATTTGAAGCTTTAGCTTTTGTATAACAACCCACAGGAGCCTGCTGGCATAGTAAACTGCTTCATGTTAAAAGAAGCCTAATATTCCCATGGCTTGGACTAGCAAACCTGAACACACACACACAGACACACACACAGACACACACACACA
>NC_034590.1:133819073-133850637 GCF_900095145.1 Mus pahari | reverse complement strand
AGAGAGAGAGAGAGAGAGAGAGAGAGAGAGAGAGAGAGAGAGAGAGAGAGAGAGACTTCATGCTCATATGCACACAAGGCTTAAGTTTGGGTTTTTGTTTGTTTGTTTGTTTGTTTTTTGTTTGATTTTGTTTTTTGTTGTTGTTTTAGAAATCTTTGGAACCCTAGATTCCAGCCCAACCCTAGTGGCATATCTGACAACAAGCTTGTCAACATCCCTAATATCTCTGGGCTTGTCCACGCCTCTGAATTAACAGACAGGTAAGCTTTAAGGACCCTTCCAGCTCTAAAGATAAGATTGTTTGTGTGTTTGCTAGTTTGCTTCATGAATTAAATTTGCCTTTGAAACATTCTTGCCCGTTCTCTTGCAAGAAGAGTTTAGGAGAATTTGAGGAAGGCTCTTTATTTGATTGGGATGATATTTCCGCAAGTGGGCCCCATAATTCCTATAGCTTGCTCATATAATCTTATAACCCACTGCATTTATAAGAAAACAACTGACATAGGTGGGCTTGGAAGTTATCACCTAGGAAACGGTGTATTTTTTGCCTTGTTACTAATCACACTCCGTTTTATCTATAACATCCACTTGCTGTTGGCTGTGAGTAAAACTTCTAAAGGAAAGATTATATTCTCCAATCACTCTGAAGCAATACTTTTCCCCAGTTTGACACACTACTAGAAGAAAATATTTTTTAAAAAAATCAACTTTTGGATGTTTTTAGGGGCAATGTGAAAGATCTAACAACTTTTCTCCCACTCAGTTAAAGATGCCCAAAATTAAGGAAGGCCAAGAAATGTCACCTCCTAATGATTTGACAGCTGTGTGCTGCTCACAGCAGTCTTGTTCTGATGACCACAGAATTCTCCCCAAGTCTGACTTCAGAATCTGTTCCTGATGTCTCAGGCCTTCCTTATCTCCTCCTGTCCAAACATACCCCTCACCGAGCGCCCCTGTTCTCTGCAGCAATACTGTTTAGCTCTGAGATGTCAGGACGAGCAGAGTGGAGACAGCAGGAGTCTAGGGAATGTGAAGATCTGCTGGGAATGGCAAGGAGAACATGGAGAACCATGCTTTGAGGGTAGTCAAACCAAAATAGTAATGAAAAATTGCTAGAGGTTGGGCAGAGACAGCCTGAGAGTTTAAAAAAAAACAAAAAACAAACTTAGAGGCACAGTGACAGGTGAAAGGAACAGTTCCTATTGTGAGTTGTAAATCCAGGAGCTTATCCAGGTTGCCATGGCAAATATGTGAAGGGGAATGAAAAAAAAAAAAAAAAAAAAAGCATACTTCCACAAGGTGAAAGGGGAACGGGCTCACACTGAAGCAAACAAAGAGCTTTAGAAACCTTTTAGATAGCATTAATGGTGATCTTGCTTAAGTTTATATGATTTATAACAATGTGTCTCAAAAAAAAGTTGAATCAGTAGAAAAAAACATGAAAAGCTAAGACAAGGTAGATATGGAGGCAACAACCTATAATCTCAGGTCTCTGGAGGCTGAGGCAGGAAAACAGTCATCAATTAAAAGCAAGCCTACAAATGAAACCCTAATCTCAAAAAACAAAAACAAACAATAACAACAAAGGAAAAAACAGCAAATAAAATGCGCATATCTAGCCTTTAATGCTGTACTGTAAGGCTAATATTATTATGATATATCATATTGTTAAACTACTGAAAAGGTTGAGAGGCAGGATTACCATAGCATATTATAGCATGCTTTCCAATACAGTAAAACAGTAAGGACTTCAAAGTTCTAATGTCGAAAATGCAATATGAATGTGGGGCTGGAGAGATGGCTCATCTAGGTAAGAGCAGGTGTCGCTTTTGCAGAGGTCTCAGGTTCAGTTCCTAGAACCCACATGGGCTAATAACCATTTGTAATTCCTGCTCCTCAGAATAATGGGTACACACAAAATACCCACACACACACAAAATTAAATCTTTTTTCAAAAAGGAATATTAATGTATAATTTAATGCAAATCAAAATGCTCAATTAAGGCAATTAACAACAAACTAAAAATCAGACACATCATTCCGTGTTAGAATACTTGCATAGCATATATGGAAGTCTTGTGTGAACAAAGCAAAAAAAAAAAAAAAATGCCGAGAGATGATTTATTTTTGCTAAAAGGGTGCTCCGAGACCCAACCTGGGCTAGCAAGTAGCACGTCACCAAATGGCCTCTGTGGTTTTATCCCTAATACAAAGGGGAGCTTGGCTACTCCTCATTGCAAAAAGAAAAAACAAAATATATACCATGAAGAGATAGGATCCCTTGGTGTAGAAGTCTAGTTAAATTGAAGATCAGTTACTATAATACAGTGTATCAAAAAGCTGAAGGAGAAATATCACATGATTCTTTTCAAATTATTTTAATGTATTCTTTCATAGCATCCTGACCAGTTTTCCCTCCCTACTCTCCTCTGTTTCTCTTCAGAAAATGGACCTCCCATGCATATAAACTAGACATGCCATATCAATTTGCAATAAGACTGGACACCTCCCCTCATATTAAGGCTGGATGAGGCAACCTAGTAAGAGGAAATATGCATAAATATTTCCTCTTATATGTGTCTCCAAAATATAAATATGTGTCTCCAAAATATGCATAAGTGTCAGAGAGAGCCCTCTCTCCCACTGTCAGGAGTCCCACAAGACCATCCAGCTACATAACTACAGAAAGATTGCATGATTCTATCAACAATTCCAAAAACAATATATACTAGTACTGTTCTAGAGGAGAGAAATTCAAAGCCACCCACAACTAAAATCAGGAGCAAAGGCAAGAAAATCATTATTATTATTATTATTATTATTATTATTATTATTATTATTATTTCTACATTCTACTTACAGTCCTAACTTAGCAATTATATTGCAAAAGAGGATGAGTTTCTTCCATTTTTCCCAATTCATTATTTTCTGGTATGCAGCTGAAATGCATAAAGATTTTAACAGATGGTTCCTTTATAGGTAGGACCAGTTAGGCTAAGTTAAAAGTCTTCCTAACAAATTCCCTTTCCTATTGCTTTGACTAAGATTTTTTTTTTTCTGTATCTGCAACCTCTCCCAGAAGAATCAGGTCTTGCTGTATACAAATAGCAACCCCAAATATATACAATGTATCTATTATACTATACATCTGCATCAGGTGGCCCTTGATTTCCCACACCCCTTTCTCTTCTTCATGCTTCAATTATTAAGATCACTGTGATGGTGAGCCCTCCTTGTCAACATGATTTGGCTGGGAATTGTTTAGAAGACAGATTTTTCCAGAGTTTCTCTGAAGAAGGGAAACCCATTCTGAATGGAGGGGGCACCATAGCATGGGATGTTGTCTTAGTTAGGTTTCTATTACCATGATAAAACACCATGACCAAAAGAAACTTGGGGCTTGGGAAGGAAAGGGCTCACATCAGTGTGCAAATCTCAGGTCAGGTATATTTGTACATCAGGGCAGGAACTCAAGGCAAGAACCTAGAGGCAGGAACTGAAGCAGAAACCCTGGAGGAACACTGCTTACTGACTTGATTCTCCTGACTTGCTCAGTTTTCTTTCTTATAGACCCTAGGACCTGCCCAGGGATGTTGCCACCCACGGTGGGTTGGGCTGTACTTTCCCATACCAGTCATTAATCAAGACAATAACCCATAATCTTCTAGAACTTTCTCATTTAAGATGTTTTTCCCCCAAATGTGTTTGTGTCAAGTTAGCAAAATAAAAAATAAAATTCAAGACATCTGGGGACCCAAGCTGAGTAAAAAGGGCAAAGGAGTGGGATGAATTGAGAACCGCCTTTCATCTCTGTATTCTCTGGCCGCTGATGCAATGTGAGCAGTTGTCCGAAATTTCTGCCACTATACCTTCCCTGCCTTGATGGACTATATGAAGCAAAACTAACCCTCTGGTCCTTACCTTACTTAAGTTATTTTGTAACAGCGATAAGATAAGTAACTAATGCGAACATGCTTGGTCCTCTTTAAAATACACTCTGACTATGTTTTTCTTTTTCTTTTTTTAAACAAATTTTTCTAAAAGGATACTGATCATTCAAGAATTTTCTTTGTCTCTAGATTATTGGGGGCAAGAATAGCAGAATCATGAGATCAATGCTTTTAAATCCTGCTGTTTGTCTGTCTATACCATCAATCCTTTTGTAAGTGACATTTTCTGCCCCTAAAACCTCTGGTTCTCAATTAATTCTGAGGGCTCCCCTAAATAGAACAGTGAGCCAATGAATATGCTCAAGTTGCATAATTTTATGTGTTGCAGAAGTGAACCCTGTGTAGTCAAAAAGTTTAAACACAAAGGAATCAAAACTACTAGTGGTGGAATTTCAAACCTGAACCACATATAACTTGAGCTGTTCTTCAGCACAATGCTTTGCTTGTGTTTCTAATCACACCATCTAGAGGAATATTTGAATATGCAATGGGCAACGGGTCTGTGATATGTCAGGCTTTTTAGATAAGATTTTAAGGTAGCTTCTTGTACTCCTCAATTTAGTAGAAAAAAAAATGTCAAAAGCCAAAGTCAATCTTCAAGCTGTTTGGGATTATCCTGGGATTGGAGACCAAGGCTGGGCATGATTCTGACCCTGTGGTTGTTTAAGTGGGAAATGGTCACCACAGGCTCAGGCATTTGGTACCAGCTGGTAGCTCTGTTCAGAGAAGTTATAGAGAATTGAAGCCTTGCAGGAAGAAGTGTATCATTTGAGGTGGGCTCATAGTCTCACCACCTTCCGGCTTGCTGCCTGCCTCATATTTGTAGAACTGTTCTCTCAGCTTCCTGCTCCTTCTGCCATACCTCCACACTACCACAACAGACTCATCCCTCAAGAACTACAAGCCAAAATCCCTCTCTTTTTTTATGTTGCATCTGGTCATAGTGTGGTATCACAGAAACAGAAAAGTAGTATTTACAGACTTATGGCCTGTTTGCAGCTCTAAGACCCCAAAGTTCGCCATAATACTTCCGTGCTTGTATGAATTTAAAGATGTCAAAGAAACAAACATAATCTGGCTAAATACCTCTGGAGAACGGATCTCAGGAGCAGGTCTCTCATAGTTGAGAAAGGATGGTTCCACTTTAAATAACTACTCTCCATGATATATGGAATAAGGAAAGTATGGAGGTCAAAGGAATGTACTTTAGAGGTTATTGATCTTCACCTACAAGAAATAAGTGGGCACTTAGGACAGACAGATGACTCCTGTCTTCAGATTTTTATTTATATATACCTTAGCTCCCATAAAGAAGGTGTAGGGAGGTTGTCCATTTCTGACAATGAAGAAAGCCCTTGAAGGCATGCTTGCTCCACTATTCTGTACCCTTCTAAGCCAAGACATGCTGTAAAACTTGTACATCTCCATTCCTTTACAAATAAATAGATAAATAAATAGATAGATAGATAGATAGATAGATAGATAGATAGATAGATAGATAGATAGATAGATAGATAAATAGATAAATAAATAGCACAAGAATAGACGGCATCTTCTTACTACTTGGAAAGTCTGGAAATTTTGTTCAGGGTTTGATTATTACAAATACTCCATGTTTTCTAGCTTACAAATTTTCTTGTCCCCTTTTAACTTAAATACCATGGTTTAAAATCTTTTCTTATCTTTTTGCTATTCTTTGACTGTATACGTGACTTAAAGGACTCATGTATCAGGATTTTAGTGTGATGAAGCAGAAGGTGATGAAGGAACTATCCAGACATTCTCGGGCTACTATGCATTGTCCTCTACCTCTGAGACAGTTCTGATAGCACAAAGGTTCAGAGATGTGTAGAGCAAACTGTGGGTTCATGACTACCTTCAACATGTCTCTTGGACTGGGAAGAAGCTAGAGGAATGGAGTCAAAGATGAAGAGTGATTGCCATGATCAGTGTACAATGTTTGCATGCAAAGAAATATCACAATGAGCCTTATTAATCTATATGACCCATATGTTTTAAATGTCTCTTTCAAAAGAATCTTTTGAATTCATTATTAAAATACAGATTTTCAGGATTATTCAAAATGTACTGAAACAGAAATGTATTTAAATACCTTTTTTTTCAATTTTTTATTAGGTATTTCAAGAAGCTGGACTCCAGAAATTCAAATAACCCAATTAAAAACTGGGGTACAGAGCTAAACAAAGAATTCTCAACTGAGGAAAACCAAAGGGCTGAGAAGCACCTGAAAAAATGTTCAACATCCTTAATCATCAGGGAAATGCAAATCAAAACAACCCTGAGATTCCACCTCACACCAGTCAGAATGGCTAAGGTCAAAAATTCAGTTGACAGCAGATGCTGGAGAGGATGTGGAGAAAGAGGAACACTCCTCCATTGCTGGTGGGATTGCAAGCTTGTACAATCACTCTGGAAATCAATCTGGCAGTTCCTCAGAAAATTGGACATAGTACTACCGGCAGAACCAGCAATACCTCTCCTGGGCATATACCCAGAAGATGTTCCAACTGGTAATAAGGACACATGCTCCACTATGTTCATAGCAGCCTTATTTATAATATCCAGAAGCTGGAAAAAAAACAGATGTCCCTCAACAGAGGAATGGATACAGTAAATACCAAATTTTAACCAGTAACTGAGTTTAGTTATCATTCCAACTAGAGGACCAGTGGTCCAGGGAGGATACAATGCTTGACTAGCACATTGTAGATAAAAATTAAAGCAAGGGTAGTTTGGGACACGAGCTGTCATATATTAAAATGTTCCACTGTCCTGACATCACAAATTCCTCAATTTGAATTTAATTAGAACTCTAGTTGATATTCTGACAAGTTTTATGCTATTAATGAGTACAATGGTTATCTCCAAATCAACTCATGAAATTGAAATGACCTATTGATTAACCTGTCAGAGGAGAGCACCTGTGTGATTACCAAAAGAAACTCAGGACATAGAAATGTTTCTGGCTGGAGTGCCATCTTGTCCATCATTGGTGGCCATCGATCATACGCCTATGCTCTGCTCATCTCCAAAGGCATTGGCTCTAGGGAACTGGGCCCATGTTTCATTTACACGATGCCACACTGAATTAGTTACAAGGACGCTCATGGTTCCATACAATTATATACAGTCCAAAGGGCTTTTCCTCACTTCTTTTAGGAGGACAATGAGTTTCTGAGCTTAAAATTAATGGACTGGGATACCCTACAAAGATCTGGATATTCATATTAATTATGTGTTCATGATCCTTTGGTGTTTGGGTAACATAAATCAGGAAATTGTTTATTGTTTCCAAGTGGAGACAAATATTAAGAGGAAAGGTGAAATGTTACTCAGGTCAAAGGTTTATTGGGTCATATATTACATTTAGAACATTTGTGACTGATAGAAATGTCTGGAGTGAGGAGGGTGTTATTTGTAGTTTAAAGTTATATGGTACTCTTATCTGCCAATCAAGAATTTGTATGCTCAGTCTACCAGCTTGGTAAATCCATTGGAAGATTGTTAGACCTGGACCTTGCACCTTTTGCTAGGAAAAAAAAATCATTATAAATGATTACACTATATTTATTCACATACTTCTAGACCAATCTATTGAAAGACAAACCTTCAGTCAACGGGAAGCTGATGGTTCTCAATCTGTGATGGTTCTTTACAAGATGCCAAAGTTGTCATTAAGCAACAGCATGCAATACAGTTGTTCTAAGTGCAATTTTATGAGCTAGGTCCAGTCATTCCAACTCTAATTTATCTAAGATTAAGTTAACTTCATCCCCCCTCACAGATCAGTTACTGTCTCCTGTCTCGTCTCCTAAATATGTTTTACCTAAGAGAAATTGGCTAAGTTCCTCTCTGCTACTCATACATCTTCTATTTCACTATGTTAATAATCCCACTATGTACTGAGCAAGTTTATCCTAGAATATTTAGCATACAAGCTGCTCTAATACAAAATCATAACAATATTTGGGCCCCAAAATACAGACAGAATTGACATAGGCCCAGCACAGGGAATAGCTGAGCTCAAACAGACCTGCATTCTGACACCGGTATCCAATCAAGCACTAGATCACTGGACCTCACCACTCACAACCTCATGAATGTACAGGGAGAGTAAGCGAATCATCACATATTCACAGTGGATTCTCACACCGAAACAGCTGATTGATACATAGATCTACTGTGAAATAAGATAATTTGCCCTAGCAGACCTCACAATAGCATTTATGGAAACATTAAGTCACTAAAATAGTTTTTTTTAAATGTGAATAGTTAATAAAAATGACAGTCTACACAGAAGTCTACCCAACAACTATTTCTCAATATTTAGTTGAACATATATATTATATAAATTATATTTACTTATATATACTTATTTATAAATATACATTTTGTTTAATATATGTACATATTCTATAACCCATATATAATATATATTAGGCTCTGAAATCTACTAAACAACTTTTTCTCAATGTTTCTCACACTATATATGCAAGTATACATATGCATGCACATATACATATATGTATAATATGTGTGCGTATTTGAAATCAACAAATGTCAAAACGACAAAATAAAACATCAACAGAGAAAAAACATTCAAGAGAAAAATCATAACATCTCCAGAAGGAAATTCTGAAATGAAGGAAAAAAATGAAAAGCATGTGCCTTCACTATATGGCTCAGGGACCATTGCAGAAGAGGAGGGGCAAAAAGTTTAATAGCCCGAGGTTGGGAAGGACTGCAGCCAAACAGACACGTCTTCTGGATGTGTCAGAGACTTTGCACTCCTATGTTCACAGTGTAGCTGGGGGAGGGTCTAATGAAACCCCGCCCCTACCTGAGGTGCTTTGAGGGTTGAAGGCAGCTGGGATAGGGAAAGTCAGGGAGTATTTTCTATTAGAATGACCACATTCTAGCTCTAGTGGGAGTCCCTACCCCTATGCACCCAGGACAGAAGGAACTGAACTCACCAGGCTATAGAGAGAGGACATTACCAGGAAGTAGAATGCGGCCAGGGAAAGAATCCGGTGCAGTTGAAAGGGAAATGTGTGGGGCTTTATATGATCAAAATACTTTACATGTATTTTATAAGAATTAATAAAAATGATCACAACAGTCTCAAAAAATAAAAAATAAAAGGTGAGCAAAGGAACTGGGAAATAAACACTTACATCCAAATCAACATTCTTATAAAGTTATTATGTCTAATGAAGATTTTGTCGCTATTAAAAGAAGAAGATTAAACATTATAGTAAGAATGAGATACAGAGACAAAGTTTGGAGCTCAGACAAAAAGATGGACCATCCAGAGACTACCCCACCCAGGGATCCATCCCATAATCAGCCACCAAATGCAGACACTATTGCATATGCCAGCAAGATTCTGCTGAAAGGACCCTGATATAGCTGTCTCGTGTGAGGCTATGCCAGTGCCTGGCAAATGCAGAAGTGGATGCTCACAGTCAGCTATCGGATGGAACACAGGGCTCCCAATGGAGGAGCTAGAGAAAGTACCCAAGGAGCTGAAGAGGTCTGCAACCCTATAGGTGAAACAACAATATGAACTAACCAGTACCTCCAGAGCTCATGTCTCTAGCTGCATATGTAGCAGAAGATGGCCTAGTTGGCCATCATTGGGAAAAGAAGCCCCTTGGTCTTGCAAACTTTATATGCCCCAGTACAGGGGAACACCAGGGCCAAGAAGTGGGAGTGGGTGGGTAAGGGAGCAGGGCCGGGGGGGTATAGGGGACTTTGGGGATAGCATTTGAAATGTAAATGAAGAAAATATCTGATAAAAACATTGAAGAAAGATTAAAGCTTGTGACATTATTTTACTTTCAGAACAGAAACCATACATTTTGTAAAGTCAAAGGCACATAGTGATATTTCAGAAGCAGCCAGCAAAAAAAAAATCTAAAGTATGTATAACTTTCAACCCAAGAGCAGGAAAAAAAATTAAATAAGAAAGTGTGATGGTTAGAATAAGAAATGTCCCAGAGGCTCATGCATCTGAGCACATGATACCCATCGCTGGCACTGCTGGGAGAGGTTAGGAGAGCAGAGGCAGAGCCTTGGAGAATGTGTGTCACCTGGGAACAGGCTCTGGCCAGTATCATTTCCAGTCCGTTCTCCATTTCATGAGTGTGGTAAAGGTGATCTCTCAGAATTCTGCTCCTGCCACTTAGCCCACTGCTAGCTGCCACGCCTCTCTGTCATTGTGGATTCTTGTTCTTCTGGAACCATAAGCCAGAATAAATTCTTTACTCCGTAAGTCATTTTTTTGTTTGTTTTGATTTTTTTTTTTTGATAGGGTCTCACTATGTATCCCTGACTGTCCTAAAATTCACTATGTAGGCCAGGCTGGCCTCAAACTCACAGAGATCCACCTTCCTGTCCCTCCCAAATGCTGACCTTAAAGCCACGAGTCACCACACTGGTACTCTACAAGTCACTTTTTGTTATAATGTTTTATCACAGCAACAGAAAAGTAACTAATTAAAAAAAAATAACCTGCAAATATATACCATAAATAATTTATTAAAGGCAAGAAATAAATAGGAAAAAAAGAGTAAGAAATTCACAAAAGGATCCATAACAGGCTATGACAGTCAGACAATTATCCATCACCAAGTAATACATGAAAACAAAGCCCTGATAATAATGGCTTATCTCAGACAACTCACAAAAAATCATTCTCTAAATATTTAGGAGGTATTTTAGATGCAAAGTATGCAGATAATCTCACAATGCTTTGAATTTAGAGCTGATTTTTTTATTTAATTTTATTTTTTTACTCATTCACTTTACATGCCACTCACTGTCCCCCTTCAGTTGCCCCTCCCACATTTCTTCCCCAGTCCTCCCTCCCCTTCCCCCTCCCTAGCACATCAAGTCTCCATGAGACTAGACACATCCTCTCCCCAAAGGCCAGACCAGGCAGCCCAGCGAGAAGAACATATGCTACATACAGGCAACAGTAAAGCTGTTTCTTAACCAAGAAGAAACAATACCCGTAAAAACTGAAAAGTTCAATGACACTGAAAAAAAAGTCTTAAAACAATAAATAATATTTTAAAAAAATGTACAAAGAGGTAAAAGTGTTTTCAGTAAATATATACATACATCAAAGAATAGATATCAAAATAAATAACTCCCATATATCTTCAATAAAAAGAAAAAATTAAACAATAAATAAAATATGATTTCCATAAAATCCAATTTGTAAGTTATGAATGGAGCTAATGCAGTAGTTTAAAGATATAAAATATTGCTCATACTTATTTGTAACCAGAGTAATACAAAATAAGATCAGTGAGATTTAATTTTGTAGTCACTACGCTAGCAAAACATATTAGTAAAGGGTTTTTTTTCTTTTTTTTATTATTATTATTTTCTTTATTTACATTTCAAATGCTATCCCGAGAGTTCCCTATACGCCCGCCCCCCCCCCCCCCCCTGCTCCCCTACCCACCCACTCCCACTACTTGGCCCAGGCCTTCCCTTGTGCTGGGTCATATAAAGTTTGCAAGTGATGGCCGATTAGGGTAAAGGGTTCTTTTTACATTTATTCACTAATGTGTGGGAGTGGTCGTCTGCCACGGCACCTGCATGGAGATCAGAGGACAAGTCGACAGGTTCTGTTCTCACCTTCTACCATGTAGGCTCTTGAGATCAAACTCAGGCCCTCACACTTGGCCACCAGCGCCTTATCCACTCATCAGTCTCACCAGCCACTAATAAAGTTTCGGGGTGGGGGTGGGGTGTTGTTGTTGTTGTTGTTGTTGTTATTGGGTTTTTTTTTAAAGACAATTCTTTAACACTGCTGGTGGCAATGTTACTCAGTCACTGTCCTTTAGGACTCTGTAAGACAGTCATAGGTCCAGCTACCTACGGGTCAGTTTCCAAAGACCATCATCGCCCAGACACTCTAACAGTGCAGCAGAACTGTATGAGAATATTTATAGCTTATCAATTGTGGTAAAGGAACATTATCAAGCAATGAAAGATAAATGAAATGAAGTTATACACAATATGGATAAAACTCAGAAATAATTTAAGTGACAAAAGCAATTTGAAAATAATTATTATTAAACCATGTGACTTTTAAAAGTTTAAATGTAGTTAAGATGAGTATATATATATATATATATGTATGTATATATATATGTATGTATGTATGTATATATATATATGCTCAAACACATTTTACCCCTGGTATGGGGAAGTTAAGAAAGGGAGACACTCAGGTATGAGGAAAGTTCTAGCTGTTTAGTGTATTCACTCATCATATGTGTCTTATATATACATATGTACATATAATATATATTGTAGCCACCACATACATGTATATATAATAGCCATTACATATTCATATATAGGTGTGTACATATAGCTAATACATACATTTTTCATGATAAACGTACACTTCATAGGATCAATGATACAATAACGCAGAATTCTTTGTATGAACTCTGGCTCAGATGTTTAGCAAATAACCATACAGGTAGACATGTGGCACTGAAAACCACCTAGCAGATAATTAGTAATTATATGGTTCAAATAAAGTTTGTTCTGAGACATAGAGTACATGCTAGACAAAGGCAAGAGTCAAGAAATAGCTATGTTCTTTGAACTTGTACAAGCAACGTAGAATTTTAATAATGTAAAGGAGGAACCTAGCCTGGGGGATAGCCTAATCTACAAAGTCCATAAAATGCTTGCACTGCATGGATAAGAAGCCAAGTTCAATTCCCCAGAACTATGCAAAAGAAGTTAGCTGTGCTCGTTTGCACAGGGTAAACTAGCACAGGTGTATCCCTGGGACTTGACTAGCCAGCCAAACCTTAACTGGGGAGTTCCGGGCCAGGGAAAGACACTGAATCAAAAACCCAAGATGGACGGTGTTTGAGGAAGGCAATAAGGGTTGAACTCAGGTCTGCACACACATGTACATCCATACCCATGAGCAATTACACCACACACACACACACACACACACACACACACACACACGTACATATACAAAGTAAGAATATGGAAAAAGGCTTTTACCTGATTTACCATTATAATGAGGTTGGTTTCCCTCAGTTTCTTCTGCTAATTACAACTTGTAACAGTCAGAGGGAGTTTTTGCTAAATGAATATATGAAATTCACATTTCTCAAGAACTTTCCCAGAAACTCTTTGAACAGCTAATTCCATGCATCTATGTTCAATTGCTTAGGAAAGATAATAGTCTCATGATCTTCTGACTTTTACAACAGTCAAATGATGCTCATCATCTGACAGTGGCTATTATACTGTGATGGTATTGGGAGGGAGAGTCTGGAAAATACGGCTCCACGTGTCCAGCAGGAACCACTGGAAGTGTTGAGTTAAGAGCATAAAACGTCGGACCCACAGATGAGTTCTGGTGAGTGTCTTCAGTGCAATCATAGCACTGGACACTGATACTATTAAATGACATTCTATTCCAGTCATACCCTCTGCTGTTAGAGGCTTATTACCTTGGCTGATTAAATGGATTTAGACAAGTGCAAATAACTCTGAGAACTAGAAAGAAGATATGGTCAGGGAGCTTCTACCCTGGATCCTTTCCTGCTTGATTAGCACAGGTTAAACATGTCCTTCTGCTGGATTTCATAGTCCCTGCCCTGTCTAAATAGCTACTTTATCTGAGTAGCAAATAAATACTCTCACCATGATCATCACATCAATTCCAGGGAAGACATACCATTTAACGATGTCAGTCAATCGACCAACGTAAGATTAATAATAGATAAGCACTACAATGGTGTAGATCCAAAGGCATATAGATGCAGGAACATGCTGTACAAAGAGTCCCTAGGAAATTTCTTGAGAAATGTAGTTCTCACATATTCATTTAGCAAATATCCCCTGGCCATAGAGTTTCATTAAATGCCATTTAGTTATTCAGTTTTACCCTTCCATATGTTTCCTGCTAAATCTCTGACTCACAACTTAAAAGCTTTGGAAATAACAAGGAAGAAGAGAGGAAACATTACAAGGAATAAAATGGTCATTTCCAATATGAACAATTTTAGAGGAACATCAAAACATAAATTTCATCAGAGATAAAGGTATAAAGATTGGGCATGCCAAATATTATACACAGCAATAGATGTATTCCTTGCTTCTCATTGTCTCAGTTTTCCATCTTGTTTAAAAAGAAAATCCCATGGTGGTTAAGAAGGAAACAATGTGTGAGTTGGGTTCTCAAGCATTAGCAGCTGTGATTACATTCAATGCTTGTCAGGGCCCAAAGATTAAAAGCCCATGCATTCCTCATCTTCACTGGCCTGGACATTGTAAAATGAGGACATTAGAATCCAGATAGTGCAGAATCTTGATCAAAGTGTTATCTATTATTAATCTTACATTGATCAATTGACTGACATTGTTAGATGGTATTCTATTCCAATATCTAGCCATACTATGCACATTGCATGCACTCTGAAAATTACCCATAAAAACTGTGTATGTAAGGGAATGTTTAAATAGAAGAATGCTCTTCCCCAAGGCAATGCCATCAAACACCTGGATTCTAAGTGATTTTCTAAACCATCAAAAGAGGGATGAACACACCTCTGTTCCACGAACCATGATATTTGATTCATTGACACTGCTATTAACAGAGAAACTGTTATATAAAGAATCTCACATTAATCAATAAAATTTATTTGGAGAGACATAAAATGAAAAAATAATAGTGCTGACAAATAACGAAAACTGTCTCATTTTTACAAAGTGCTTTTGTTTGTTGTTGTACTGGATCATTGCCTTGGTTACAGGAAGTAGAACAAGCTGATTTAGACACAAGCCAGTGCTGGAAATCCCTCTACCCAGGCAAATTCAGTGGAACATTCTCCACCTCCTACTCAACTCTATAGGAGTCATCTGCTTTGGCATCCCAGCTCATTAGCCGCTAGAGCAGCATCTCCAGAGTTGAATCTTTTCATTCATTATTCAATTTGATATGTTTTGGTATAAAGGATTGCCTGCATTCAAAACCTCTCTTTGAAATGAAAAATTCGTGGCTTTCACAAATGCTTAGCCATTTCTTATTCAAATATGTGCTCCACTTAAGAGATGTGAAAAACCAGTGAGTGTTAATGAAAAATACGTTTACTGTTTTCCCTCTTTGAATTATATTTTATTAGCAAGATCTCTGAATACCAGATCTATGGCTTGTGTTTAACATATCCCATTCCAACTACTTAGATGACTCAAAATTTTCTTTCAAAAACAAAAACAAAAAAAAAAAACTGGTAAGCTTGATCATAGAAGTGACAGAATCTAGAAAAATTGCTAATATATTTTAATACATTCAAAATCAGGCAAATCGGATCTGTTTGTTATTTAACATCAAGTGCTCGCATATAAATGCTATGGTGTGAGTCAAAATGAAAAGGCAGTGACTTAATGTTGCCATCAACACATACTGGTTTCCATAACAGTTAGATTTACTTTTAAAAGACTATATACACTGGCATTCTCTTTGCTTGACACTCTGCTACTGATTGATTGGCTGATTCTCCACTGGTAAGATGCATGCTTAGAAAATCCAAATTGTATAATTTTATAAATGAAACTATTATTTTGAATGAAAGTACAAGGAAACATACCTAGTACTATACATGATTCCTGACATAAAGAAAGGATGTTTTTATCCTATAATGAGATCACAAAGCCACAATATATCAAATAAAAAGCCTGATGCTAGGAATAAGTTTCTTCTGGAGTTGTTGGCCATTGAAGTTCTGTAAACGCCCCCACCCCCAAACACTACATGTTATTGCAATACTATTGTTTGCCCTCTAGAACTTGACAGTAAATCCATATTGATGAAGAAACTACATATCTACCTGAGATACAGAAAACATTAAAAATATGGAGCCAGTATTGACCTAGAAGGGTCATTCCTACTGGCTTGCTTTTGCACTTCTAGAAGGTGCTATGCATACTACTGGAGGAAAAAATTGCCACTGATATTACATAGGTGTGAACACTTCAAGTTAATAACTAACAAGTTATGCTCAAAGGTGCAAAAGTGGTTTATACATCATTGGAGTAACCAACCAACCACTCTCTGATTAGATAATGACCTCTGAAAGACAACATTCATACCTAGCACCATTGTTGAGCCAGAAGAGGAGGAGTAAGAGGAGCAGGAGAAGGAGGAGAAACCTGTGACAAGACAGGTCACAGGCCCTAGAAGAGAGAATCTACTACATTTACTACTATTCTTTTACTAAATGGACTTAGTATTGAACTGACTCTTAATGGCATATGTCATTCCTATAGATTACTGGTTCTCTCAACTCTCACCAAATAAGCTTCTGTTTACACGCTGGTCATGGTATAAAGAATAGGAGACTACAGAATGCTTGATCCTAAATGGACTATGTATACGCCACTCTTTTCCTCCTAAGGCTCAGGGGTGTTTTGCAAAGGGTAGAAACACTATAAGAGTCAGAGCTGGTGAATGAATACAAGGAAATCGTTTTCTCTGAACACAGTAAGGCATATGCACATAGGAACTCATGGAAGTAATGACAGCTTGCACAAGCCCCATGCAAACACAAGACAAACCATATCCCAACATGGAAAAGGGAGGAAGACAGGAAGTCCCACCCCTAAGCAAGAAGCTACTGGTAGCATAGCTGCTGAGTAAAAGAGAGGCAGTTTTCTTTAATATTATTGCCTCTACTAGATCAGCCATATTCCAATGGAAGATCACACATCTATGAATATATGAGTAGCACACATTGGTCTTAGTAGATAAAAAAGAATGTATAGGACACAAAGTTGGGTTGATAGAGAAGGGAGATAGATTTGACAAGAGTTTGATGATGGTTGAATGTATTCAAATTTTGTGTGAAATTCTCAGAAAACTAACCTTTAAAAGGTAAACAATGAAAACAATTGGATCCAATTTCAGATGTCTTTAGAGAGAAGACACCCCCATACACTGGAAGGTCAGTTAAGGTAGCTTTTGTGGAAAACAATACAGAACATCCAAAACACTTAAAAAGGAACTACCTGTGATCCAACAATCTCATCAAAGCCCACACATATGAAAGAAATGAAATAAAAACTCCCATATTTTTGTGGGATGGGGGGGGTGTGTGCGCGCGCGCACGCGCCCACATGTGTGTGCACTTTGGGGGCTGCACTTTCAATAATAATGAGGACATTGGATCAAATGAAGGTCCATCACTTATGAAAGAATCAATAAAATATGGTATCTGTGCCTAGTGGAATACCACTCAGCCTTAAGAAGGAGAAAATTCTAGCATGTGCAAAAGTATGGATGAAATTGGGGAAGTTTATGTTAAGTTGGGTACAGAAAAAGCAATACTATATAACTTTTTTACATGTGAGATCTTTAAAAGTTGAACTCATAGAAGCAGAGAGCAGAACAATGGTTACCAGGAGCTAACCGTCACGCAGAAGGACAGCAGTGAAGCAATGACAGAAAGTTTAGGGGATACAAAGGCCCACACCAGTCACTTGTGATCCAGGAGGAGTCACATGCTCTGAGCAAGCTTGTCCACTTGGCTTTTCACCATGGCCTTGGGAGAAGGTAATGAAAGGAGGATTAGAATAAACCCTTGAAGTATGAAAGGCAGTTGTGGGGTTCCCTTTTGGGTCAAGCATGGAATGGAATGTCTCACAGAACTTATGCTCTGGGCTCTGCTGGAAGCAGATTCAGCCCCAAATCTCCTCCTTGTGATTTATGTGACCTGGTTGATTCAGTTGACTTCTCTGTCTGTCAGGATCCACACCCATGAGATGCAGCTGATGCTACATGATGGTAATTATAAAGTCTAAAGATTATCTCTCACTGTACACAAAATGAGCTCCACCGAGTGTAGCTATTGCTTTTGGTTTTCCTACAGTTATTGTTATTATTGTTCTGTTGGTATATTTCCACTGGTCCAGAGGTTTGCACCCCTGAATGGTTTTAAAGTATAGTCTGTTAACTTTCAAAGCCCATACAGTCTTAAGAGAGGGGAAAAAAAATTCTGTGGTTTTGTGTGAACCGAAAGTGAACCTTTCAGATTCCTCTCCACTTTCAGATACTGAATAATGCACACGTTCTTGCAATGATGCATAATGAATGAGAGAGCTTACATTTATTGAATGTCTATTAAATGCCAGAGTCTGGTCATAAAATTCATATACAGTGTTTCATGTTGTCCCTTTAAAAGAGCTGCAAAGTAGAAAACCTCCCTCTAATGGATGAACAGACAGAGTTTCCAAGAGACTGACATTCATTCAGAAGACTGTACCAAGGATCAGATCAAGTTTTTTTTCCATGATATTTTCTTCCAGTGAGTGTGAAATATGTTATGTTAGTTAGAAAGGAAAGGGAAGCCATTTGGGTTGAGATCCTTTCTGCACATACTCCCAATCTCATAGAATACAGGAAATTATTATGTATGTCTCTAGTGTTACCTTCAGATACACTGCAGGCACTTCTTCCTAAATGCCATGGGGGAGGTCCACACATTTGGAACTGGGAAGTTAGGGAAGAGTTATCGAGCTAGAAGAATGAGAGAGGAGGCGTGATAAGGAAGGAAGGAAATGGGAAGAGAGGAGAGGGCCGACACTGAGTATCTTGTAGCTACAGCACACGATACAGTAATGGTGTCCTGAGTACAGAAAGGCTGTGAAAGTAAGCACACAGTCAGGTCCAGTCATGCCGGCCTCCTTGTAGCTGTGCAAGCATTACTCAGCCATTCACTCCCCATCAGTAAGCACACAGTCAGTTCCAGTCATGCTGGCCTCCTTGTAGCTGTGCAAGCATTACTCAGCCATTCGCTCCCCATCAGTCATCCCTCTATTAGAGCAATGTTGAACCTGTAGAAATTAGTGAGAGAAAGCAATGAAGCTGTGATGAAGAGGATTCATAAGCAGAGTATGATGAGTGCATCTGGGACCTGCCCCCTTTATTCAACAGCTTCTTTTGTCTCCAAAACAACCCCATCATGAACCCATCCAGTCTTCCTCACGGCTTGTCTAGTGCACACAGGTTTGACTTCAGGATGGAGTTTGCAAATCTCACTAGCCTGCTAGAAGGCAGGATGTTTGTTCCCTATCATTTTTGTTTTATGCTTTTTTTTTTCTTTTTGACAGTCCCGCAGAATGGCTGAGTTTATTCTCAAAGTGTGTAAACACGTTTGGCTGAACCAACCGCACTTGATTGTCTCTTGCTGGTTCCTTCAGCATTCTGCATCTACTTCTGTTCTTATTTCACATTCTCCAGCCTGCTCTCCCATTGACTCTAAACTCTAGAACAAAACGGGGCAACAGGCTTTCTCTGCCTGCTATCCTCTCTGAATATAACACAGCATTTTGGTTCACCTCGAACCCCAAGCTCATATGTTTGAACACGGAGTATTCTTTGGAGACTAGCGCATTGAATGCTTGGTTCCCAGCTTTTAGGGATGGTGCTTTTAGGGGAAGCTGTGGAAGCTTTAGTCATTAGGGCTTCACTCTATAAAGAAGGCCACTGGGGAATATGTCTTGGGAAATTGTGCCTAGTGCTGAGTCCTTTCTTCTCTCTCTGTTTCCTCTCTGCTATGAAGTGAATATTTTCTCACACATGCCCCTGCCTTTTCAGTGCTCTGCATCACCATTCACTCAGAATCAACAGAGCCAAACTGAGGACCCTGAAATTGTGAGCCATGGTAAATTTTTCCTTTTCCTTTTCCTTTTCCTTTTCCTTTTCCTTTTCCTTTTCCTTTTCCCTTTCCTTTTCCTTTTCTTTCCTTCCTTCCTTCCCTCTTTACTTCCTTTCCTCCTTTCTTCCTTCTTTCCTTCCTTCTTTATTTCCTTCCTTCTTCCTCTTCCTGTTGTTTAAGGCAGGTATTTTTTTATACTGTAGAAAATTCTAAAACAATCTATTTATTGTACCGTGACTGGATGGGGAACTGGATGGGTAGAAAAGAAGAGCCAGGTGACAGCTATCTATGCAAATTCCTGAGACCCCTTAAGTCCTACAAACTGTGGGTGATAGAATGTGTTGAGTTTATTCTGCCAACTGTTATTGTGGGTGGGCAGATGGGAGTTTTCCAGATATAAAGGTGTTAATGAATTACCTTTAGGGCTACAGGGGTGAGAAAAAGTAGGCTAGAGTAATGAGCTGGCCGTTGGACCCAACACCATCTTATAGCTACAAACTGCTCCATAATGTATGTTCACTGAACCCTGTCTACTACACTTCCATTTGGATTATGTGATCTTCAGTCATTTTTTCGTTTCTCTGGATTTTTGTAAAGTGATTCAATTACTTGGCTTTAAGAACTGGAAAAAAACTCACAATTATTCATACTATTTATTTTGTATTTCCTTCATGTTCCCTTTCGCGACAGACAGAAATGAGGAGACACAAAGAAAGCGAGCAGCAGCATCCCTACTGAAAAGGCCCTTAGTTAGCATCTCATCATTTCAGTGCTCGGAGACCCAAAGGCTGTGATGCTCTGGGCGCACAGTGATGCTCTGGGCGCACAGTGATGCTCTGGGCGCACAGTGATGCTCTGGGCACAGTCTCCTCTCCTCCTATCAGACATGACCTGAAATCGGTACAAATGCAGCTTTCGCAAGAATGAGTTTCTAAGCCCAGGCAAAAAGCCAAACAATCGCTTGTGTTTGCAAAACTGAAAGACAGCCTTAAATACAACTGAGATTTGTAAAGAAAATCTGGGCACATTCTTCGAAGAGTTTAGGGATAAAGAGGGTTCTTGGAAATGGATCAGAATAATTAATGGATTTTTAAAAGAAGTAACTATGTTTTGGTTTAAAAGACATTCTTTGTTAATGTCAATTTGATGTTGAGCTGGCAGTTTTAAAATCACAGACTTGCTTGTAGGAGATTCTTTCTGGGGTTTTTCTGTATTAGACAACCAGAAATGAGAGTTGGTTTGTTGTTGTTGTTGTTATTGTTGTTGTTCCTAGAGAGTGACAGGCTATTATATGCTACATCAGGGGATAGAAATTCCAGTAAGGAGCAGTGCAACCTTAATAAGCTGTCTCCTTGCCCATGAGTAAAGTGTCACATGCCAGCAGGCCTGTGACCATCACTGCAGGGGACCACCCCACTGCAGCTTTGGGGAACTTGAGCTTCAGACAGCTCTGTTGATTTGACCCAGTAATATCTGCTAAAGGGAAGACATGTCATAGTATAGGCTAGCACAGAAGCAATTAGAGGGAAACCTATGGAGCTGAGAAATGGTGTTGACAACAAAACGCTCATAGCTTCTGAACTGCTAACGAGTAGAAAGTTCTGCACAAGAAGGATCTGTGAAGACACCTGCAGGAAACCTGAGCCTTTATAGCCTTTATTCCCTTAGCAAGGAGATCTCCATCTCTGTCTCTGTCTCCATCTCCCTCTCCTCCCCCTTCCCCCTCTCCCTCCCCCCCCTTTCTCTTCTTTGGAAGATGGAGAGAGATAGGAGGAGGATGAAGATGAGGAGGTCAGGCTTAAACACATGCCATACTCTAACATGAGAGAGCCAAAAATTAACTTCCGAAGTAGAATGATTAAATTAAAAAAAAAAACAGCAAGCAAGCAAACAAACAAACAAACAAAAACCTCTTTTCTCTTCCCCAAGTTGCTTTTGGTCACAGTGTTTCATCACAACAGTATTAATCCTAAGACATGTATAGACACAAATACAGACTGAAATATACCTATCTATTTATAATAATTCTTGCATGTATACTTTCAGGGCTGGTTGTTTGGCACCAGACAACCTACATGCCATGACTTTGAAGGAAAGAGGTTACAAGTCTGTGAGAGGGTTTGAAAGGGAAAGGAGAAAATGTACTTAATTTATAATCTGAAAAATACTTTAAAACTTGGAGTATCCTAAAATAGTTGTTAAAAAAGAGTAGAGAGAAGATGGGGAATACCAGGGTTGGGAGAGGTAGAAGAGAGGGTGCAGGCAGACGGGAAGGAGAGCCTTGGTGCTCAGGAGCACTGTGTACTAAATGTGGTGGACATGACTTACACATACATTTCAAATCAGCTCATGGTGTGGAATTTACAAGTGCCCCACATGCAGAAGTGACCTGTGCCTCATTTAGTGGACATGCCAGTCACTCTAATATGATCTTTGCATGCTGTGTGACTGGATTTAAATAGTGCATAGTAACAAAAAAAACCACATTTATTATGTGGCAAATAAAACATAAAATAGTAAAAAAAAAAAAAAGTTTAAAAGGATAAAGGATGCAGACATGAGGTGACCCCCAACACTGTGCATCGTGTAAGACATGGTAGCCAGTCTCTCTGTTTGTTATTGAGACGGAATATGATATGTTGCTCTATAAGTATAATTCCCCTGACAAAAATAAACACACGAGTATCAGTGGGAAGCTGGGCAGGGAAAAGTGCTTGCCACCAGGCCTGATGGACCAAGTTCCACTCCCAGATTCTACATGGTGGAAGGAGAAAACCAACTCCTGAAAACTGGCTGGTGACTTTCACACATGTGCTGTGACATGCCTGCATGCAAATGGGTAGGTGTACACACACATACACACACACTCACAGAGAGAGAGAGAGAGAGAGAGAGAGACAGAGAGACAGAGAGAGACAGAGACAGAGACAGACAGACAGACACAGACAGAGAGGGAGTAAATAAATGTTTAAAAAGAAAGATCCAGGTGCAGTGTTGTACACCTTTAATCCCAGTACTCAAGAGGCAGATGGACCTCTGTGAGATTGAGACCACCCTGATCTACATAGTGAGTCCCAGACCAGCTGGGGCTGCACAATGAAACCACATGAATTGGAATGCTTCTGTACAACAGAAAGTACAAGTCCACATATATATCTAAGGGATATTTTCCCTTAAGAGAGAACATTCTAACAACAAAATTGTATCTTCACCACAGAAGAGGAGCATTTTGTTTACTATAGCCATATGCACCATCTGTGGGTCAGAGAGAGCGCCCCCTTGAGGTCAGGGGGCATTTTTACATCTAGGATATCAAGAATCCAGGCTATTGGGATTTGCCCAATGTTGTTGAAATACACATTTCCCTAAACATTACTAGCTAGGGATCCCAACCACAGAATTTAAAAAGAGATTATGCATGCAAGAAAAACGAAATCTGTAAACAAAATAAGGTTTTCTTCCTTTAGTTTTATTAAAAAATAATAGTCATGGCTGGAGATATGGTTCCACAAGAGTGCTTGCTGTGCAGCTTAAAGACCTGAGTTTGAATCCTGGCACCCACATTAAAATGCCAGACATAACTGCACACATCTCCATAGTCCTGAAGTATGGGGTACAGAGACAGAGAAATTACTAGAACTTGCTGGCCATCAGTTCAGCTCCATATTCAGTGAGAGACCCTGTCTCAAAACAAAAAACAAAAAAACAAAATAAAAAACAAAGAAAAAGGCTGTGCTAGCCTGGGGTACCTAACATTCTCTGCTATCTTCTGTATTCATTCAGGCACATACACCCAATACATGCATAGATAGATAGATAGATAGATAGATAGATAGATAGATAGATGCTCTGCCTTACAAATATATGAGTAGTATGATAGCCAATGAAAGCTTATTCTACCTAAACTTTATTTGTCCAAGTTTACAATAGTACATGTAGTTTGGGACATGAAAGAATTAAGCTTGCTTTGTCTTATTGGTTAGTAAAATTGGTTGTTTGATTTGGTTTAACTTAACAACAGGCTAGAGGAAAAAATATGGCCAAGTTTTGAATCTCTCAGCACACTGAATAAATTTGTGACTCTCTCAACACGCTAAATGCTTCTTTGTTTGACACACACATACAAGACAAGCCTCTGACCCTACCACCCAAATCCCAGGAAATAAATTACCACTTGTCAAAACAAAAATGCGGGCCTTGCTTCCACCAGAGGATCCGCCCACAGGACTTCCTTCTGCAGTTCTTTCTAGAAATGATCTATCCCTTTTTGTCCCTCCAGTTCTCCACCGAGAACCTCAGCCCTAGTAATTCAGATATTCAGATGTCAGCTCCGAGGAGACGTGCAAAGGAGCAGTTTTCATTTTCAACTTCCATTGCCTAATTTTTCCTTGGCTCAACATTTCTTTGAGCTCAGCGGGCTGTCTGTGGGGCATAATCAAGGAAGCAAACAGATCCAAATCATGCATGAATGCATGTTGGATGAAGGGAACCGCAATGGGAATATCGACTGGATCCCCCCAGCATTTAGTATTTATAATCATTTCAGGATGAATGTGTAAATGAGTGGAAAAGCCAGAGTTTCTCCCCTGCCTACTAAGCCTCTAGGCTCACAGTTTTAAAGCATCAGTAGAACTCCCCTTGACTGTCATTAGAAGGGCTGCAAGAACACAGGCCAAAACAGATCAAAATTGTCTCCAAAGTCCAACCCGAAGTGTTTTCCAACATTGGTGTAAGCTCAGCCTGCCTCAGAAGTGCTTTGGTTCTGGGAGCAGGGCGAGCTTGGCAATCTGGTTAGCATCTGGTTGTCTGGCATTAACTCGAAACCTCACTGAGTTCTCAGTTTTGAGATGCTGAGGGACTCTGGTAGATAAAGCCTGATCTTGGAAAGCGTGAAGAAGCAGATGGCTCTCTCAGATAGAAAATCTAACTGCAGGAGACAAGCACCCAACAAGCTCCTCAAAGGAGCAACTGTTCTCTCCCCAACACCCACCCTGCCAAGGCCATGGGACCCCACTTCTGCATTCATTAACAACGTTTATGGAATGAAATATTTGCAAATCACCATGATTGGTTAAACATCTTTTCTCTCATCTTCAGATTCCTATCTGATTACCATCAACAACTCATTCTTAAAGAAATCCTAATGTCTGTCCTAAAGTCTTCACCACTAGAATTTAATAATTTTATCTAGGTCTTTTTTTCTTTAAAACACAAGAATTTTATTTGAGGGTTCAGTTTCTTATTCAAGTATTTTCTTAAATGTATCAAGTGAATTTCTCATGGCTTAGGGTATACGGACCAGGAAGTACTATTATTAAAGTGTTATTAAAGGCTATGTGGCAACTTCTGTGTGTAAAAATTTCTGTGCAAATTTCCTGAAGCCTGAAAGGATCAGCTCAGTAGCTGGAAGGAATGCCTTAAATCATTCTCGAACCCATGGGCATCATTATTCTCTTAAATGCAAGTAAGCAAAAAAACACACTCTTCCCACTTAGTAGATGAATGGAAACTGAATAATCTGTTTTCTTCGGTAAACTAGAGGTGGTCCATTAGAGCACTAGCTCCATGTTGGTTCAGTATTGCTGACAACTTGTTGTGTAGTTGATCAATGTGCACGAGGTAGAGAATACTGAAAACATAAGTCTTATGCACATTGTGTATAATCTAGTCATTGTCTTCCCTCAATCGTGTTCTGCCATGAGATGAATAAAACATGAAATTCATGTGGGCCACACTCCCAGAAATTAGTTAGTTAATAGATAGTCCTCACAATGGTATCCCAAATCCACATAGTAGCCACTACTAAAAAAAAAATACTGGGCATAAATGAGTGAAAAAAACATTATTACAAATGAAAGTTTGAGTGTATTGTCAAGTTTTCAAGTATTTGATAAATGCTGGATTTTCACAATTCTCAGCAGTGATATGGACTTTTTGGTTTATGTGTATGGAGATCTAATTACTTTTCTGAAAATTATTATTCATTTTCACCTTCATATCATTTCAAGGGGTGTGTGTGTGTGTGTGTGTGTGTGTGCACATGCATGCATGTGGACATGCACATGTGCTTCAAGGAATGGAACTCTGGCCTGGAGGATATTAGAAACCATTCTACCATAAAACAATATCCCAACACTAATATTACTTATATATTGGTCATGCATCCCATTTTGTAGTCTAGATTAATTTCCTCTCCACAAGCATGTGTTAACTCTTCTATAAAGAACTGAAAGCAGGGCTTTGAACAGATAGCTGTGTAGTGGAATCTAGAGTGTTAATGTTAAGCATCGTATCCATTGTTCAAAGCAAACCAGGGTTCCTTGGCTGGGGGAGTAGAGCCGTAACAGGTAGTGTAATATGTACACAAAATCCTAGTCATCCATAAAAAAGGGAAGTCATTCTGAAAGCTGCTACTATGTGATAAAGCTGGAGAGCATTGGGTTTAATGAAACACGCTCATCACAAAAAGACTTTAAAATAGCTAAGATGATACACAGTATAGTATTTTATTCATGATAAACAGATTTAGGTTTTGACTTCTATTTGTTTGGGTTTTTTGGGTTTTTTTTTTTTTAGTTTTGTTTTTGTTTTTTCAGGTGAAGAGGCAATACTATTCTCAGGCAAAAGACATAGTCATAGATAACATGACCAACAGCCACTGCAGTAGAGATGGAAGATAATACATCTTCTTACAGATGAGAGAGGGCTTAGGGCAGGGCGAGCACAGAAGCCCTGGGTGATACTGAGGAACGGGAGGAAGCCTGTTCAGCAGAGCCACACTTCAGCAGAGCAAGCAGAAAAGATGAAAATATCAAAGCTGCCAACTGCTACTTGAACATATCTGTGATTTGGAACTTGGGATAGGGGACTTTGCGTCCACTTGTGGGCAACAAGACATATATCTAGGACAGACAGAACACTCAGTTCGAAGTCTGATATTCCAAGTATACCCTTTTAAAGTTACAGATAAACCAAACACAAAAGCACAATATTAAGGAGATTGGAATAATTCTGAGGCTTTATGATTCAGTAGGTACCTAAATAGATACTGAAGAGAAACTCCATCATACACCAAGAAATCTGCGTCAGAACCATCTCTGGCAATGATAGTTCGAATGTAAAACTATCAAGACCAACTCAAAATGTCCTTTGGCAAGAGAATGATTGCTCAGTGGGGACGTGGGGTTGTTTTCATATAATGGAATACTGTGCGGTGGTGGAACTAATTAAATTGTAGTTAGTGACATTAACACACCGTGTTCTTGCAAGTGTAATAATGAGTAAAGTAAACTATAATTTATATACAAAGTTCCCGTACTACATGATGAGAAATTACTTTTGAAAACACTAATAAGTCTCCAAAGAAACACAATGAATAATAACAGTTGCAGGGTAAAAATTATCTCTGAGTAACCAGAGAGGAGAGGATTAAAAGCAGGTCAAGAGATGAGGTTAGAATATATTGAAAGTGTTTAGCTTCTTAATCTGGTTGGGGAACACAGGAGTACTCGATTCATTTTAAATCTAAGTTGGACACAAATGTAATAGGACACAGTTGACAGAAAAACATGTTTTTAGGAAGATAAATAAAGAGAACTTCTTTTCATATGCCCTATGATACTAATATACCTTGCATAAAAGATACTGCATACAGCCGTGCAGGGCTGCCGAGAGCAAAATGTACAGTGCTCAAGACTGAATTCCATTTTGCATCTGTCTCCTAAATGCACTTCTGTTTTTATATCATCTCCCAACACTTGGAAACCAAAAGAGGACATAATGGAAAAGATAGGCTGAGAATTCATCTGACATTTAGATGCTGTCTCCCATAGGGAGAGGGAGAAAGGCATTGGCAGTTTGTGATGAAGTCTTACATAGCAGCTACGAGAGTAAAAGAGGGCAATGTGGAGCCCAGCTATGTTCTCCTTGCAATACCCCATTGCTTACAATGGGCTGTTCAAATCACAGCTCCCAGCGCGTTATGTAAAGCCTTACCCCATGAGTGAAAATATTTCTGATTAGCACACTCCCCAGGTAACCCGCTGTGCTCTGTTTATTCAGCTTATTTCAAACATTGGTGGTGGGGGCGGGGGGGGGAGGATTGTACACAGAGAGAAGTGAAAGAAAACTGTGATGTTGCTTTCTGTTTCGGCTTGGCACATTCGAGTGTGTGGTTGGAAATAACATCCAAATACTAAAGTTTGCAGCCACTTTATCTTTGTCTTCCCACCAAAGGGTGTGCCCATCCTTTGCTGCAATTTCAGCATATAGTCTTGGATTGGATGACTTTTGCTGGAACTTAATATGTATTTGAAAGGTTCCTAGATTCCATGGATTTAAAAGTGAGCAACAGTGCTGACGTGCATCTAGAGTGAGTGATGGATCTCATTAGAAAATGTCCTGAATGCAGCTGAAGTGGTAGCCTGGCGATTCCATTCTAAAAGGCGCATTCTCCCACAACAGATGTGGGTGAGAGCTAGGAAACAGTGTCTAAAATCTTAGTGTCCCACAGTCGAAATTTTATCCTTTTTTGTTCAAAAAATAAATGGGAATAAAAGCATCCGGAGAACAGGTTCCATGATGCCTGTTTCACTAGTGTCTCTCTGAGACCACAGAACATTGCCTAACAAATGTCGGATTCCAAGAGAAAACAGAACTGGCGACTTTACAGCAATCAAAACCACAAACAGAATACCTGGGAGGCGGTATACATAGGAGAAATGAAGCTGCAGCCTAAATGCTTTGTGGCAGAGTCATACACATGGACAACAGGTCAGGAAAGGATTGCTCGGAACTGTATACATGAAATAAGTATGCAGAGCTGGGGAAATCTTTACAAATTGTTACAAAACAAAAGAAGCAATCCAAAAAAATTACACATAGTCTCCTCTCGTAAAAGTCAGTCCAGAGAGATGGGGTCAGTTGGAAATACTGCGGGGCTGGATTCCAGGGCTTTCTTGTGTTAGTCTTCTCAGGATTTATTTCACATTCAGGCAAGACATATTAATTTCTCTAAATATATCTTCCAATGTTAAACTCCTAAACCATCTGAAAATATATCAATTTGCCAATGACAGATATACCATTTAAACTAAGAAGTTATCATTTGGATACAGGTGGGTCACATGTTGACTAAGGAAAATAAAAAAAGAAAGAAAGAAAAAAGAAAACAAATTCGACTTCACAGAACCTTAAACCAGGTATGGTAGCACATGGCTGTAATCTCAGTACCCAGGAGAAGGGAGGCATGAAGATCAGGGTTCAAGACCAACCTCTACTATATAGCAGTTTGAGTGCACCTGGGATACATGAAACCCCGACTTAAGAACAAAACAAAGAATGAAACCTTCTTTTGGGAACTCTGAGTTCAAGAACACAGACAGTGGCAGCTGTATTCAGTTTTCCTTCCCGTTGGAATCAGCATGGAGAGGTACAAAAAGCAGAGCATACCAATCACCTTTATTGACTGTTCAATCCATACTCTGAGAGCAAGCTGACTTCCTCCCAAAGACAACTCCTAATTGATTGGAAATGCTTCCAGGCCTGTATTGGCAACATTTCCCAGGCCCTATTTAGTACTGAGATCCAGTGGCAAAATGTGCCACAGTTGATTAGCAATGCCTGCGACTCACAGAAGTGGAAAGCAAGTAGCACCCACAGCTCTTATTTGTCATGCTTACACATCAGTCCTCTCAGAGCTGCCTGCTCTGTATATCTCTCTTAGCATAGATTCCTTCAGAATAGTATTTTATCCAAAAAACCACAACCCTTGAAAGTAGCAAGCATAGCCTCGTAGCCACTCGATGGAGGAGACTACCTGGATGAGGTTAGCTTTACTGGGCCCCTCAATTTCTCCCAGATAGGAAACAATTTCCACAGGGTAACCACCCAAAGGTAGGGCAAGCCTGCTTCTCATAGGTATATCCCAGGCAGTATAAACAACACCTCTCCTCCACTAATGGTGCCCACAGAGAAAACTGGAAGAAGCCCAGGAAGCAGCAATGAAATGTGCTAGAAGAAGCCCTGTGGGGATCCCAGGGCAGTGCTAAAGGCAGAGAGTTATGATAACAGCTGACCCATGAAACGCAAGCATGCTCTTTCACATCTCTAACAAAAGTGTATGCTTAAAGATAAGATCAATCCGATTTTGTAAGTACCCTCTTCAATAAAGCAAAGATAAAGTCACAGTAAAGGATTGCCATGGGTTTAGACCAGAACACAAGAGGAGCCAGATCGCCATACTGGGTACTTTCAGAATGGAGAGTGCCAGGTTATGCCCTCCACAGCTCCCTGCATACTTCTAGCAACACATCAGAAGTTAAGAAGCAAAGGGAAAATGCACATTTATCTCTGGTATAAATTTTATATGTTTGTCCTTTGGTTTATTTATAGTACATGCTTGTACATGTTAGAGGTTCCAGCCTGTAATGGTTGATATTATCAACATGACAAAATATGGAATTACCTACCACCAAGGAAGAAAGCCTCAAAGAGGGAGTGTCTATATTGAATACATCTGTAGAAGACTGTCTTATGTAAAGTCATTGATGTGAGAAGTTCCAGCCCACTGTAGGCAGCACTACTCCCTAGGTATTTGGTCCTGAACTGTGTAGGAATCAAAAAATCGAGTTAAGTGCAAGTGATGTATATACTTGTTCCTCTCAGCCCTTTCCTGTGAGCATGATATGACTTATCTGCTTCAAGTTCTTGCCATCATAACTTCCTTGCTATAATAGTTGGTAACCTCGAACTCAGCTGAAATAAAGTTTTTCTCCCCTAAGCTTCGTTTTGTCATGATATTTTATCACAGCGATATAATTAAAACTAGGATACAGTCCAACCCTCTCCAATAGCTGGGTGTTTCCTTTTGTCTAAGGGCTATGTTCAACCTCTGAATATCTGCACAGCTCTCTTATGTCCTAAGGGACCATTTTCCTCTCCCAGCTGCCCCATAACCATAATTTCTTTCCTTCTAAGTTATGCTTTTCATAATAAAATTTGTAAATTACGCTGGAAATCATTCTACTGGTTGGATTTCTTACAGGCTAGAGGCCTCCCACTAGAGGTAGTGGGAAAAGGGGCCAAGAGAAGTGAGGAATACTTTATGTTCTTTCCTGCTCTCTTTCTTTTAAACTTTATCAAAGCTTACATGGGATCTAGAGATGAGGAACATCTAGCCTGTCTCAAGCTAGGTTTTTGTCTCATAGGTGTTGAAGTCTGAGCTTTCTGCTTTCAAAATACATAACCAGCCCCATTCTCGAAGATCCTTAAGTAATTCTGATCGTGCTCTTATACCCAAAGATGCGAAAGAATATTCTGATTAGTGTGTTCTCTTCAAAGCTCAAGTGCTCTAAGTTCAGCCCCTGCCAAATCTCTTGGGACCTCATACTCATCCACACTGTGGATTGGGTGAAAGATAATTTATGAGACTACAGAAGAGTCAGAAAGTTTAGGAAGAACTCACCCAGGGAGAGGATTCCCTAAATGTCATTTTAAAGGTATGTATATTGTAAGACATGGTTTTCTGTCCCTGCATATTTGTAGGATTTTCATGTTGGGGGTGTGTTTTGTTTTGTTTTGAGACAGGATCTACACTATATAATAGGCTGGTCTTGAAGTCTTGAACTTCCTGCTTCAGCCTCCCAAGTACTAGGATTACAAGTCAGTATCTCACATCTGGTGCTAGGATGTGGGTATAAGGACAGTCAATCAGAGCTAAAATCTGTGTTCTGGTGATTTCAAGCCTATACATCTACAAAGAGAAGAGAAGACAGAGGGAACTCAACTGTAGTTTACTGAAGTCCCTGAGTGGGAGAAAGAGAAGAGAAGAGAAGAGAAGAGAAGAGAAGAGGAGAGGAGAGGAGAGGAGAGGAGAGGAGA
>NC_034590.1:133739174-133818950 GCF_900095145.1 Mus pahari | reverse complement strand
GAGGAGAGGAGAGGAGAGGAGAGGAGAGGAGAGGAGAGAAGAGAGAAAGAAATTATTTAAAACACCTGAAAACACCTGATCTTTGACATGTAGTTTCAAAGCCTCAAGTCAGTTTCTTCCAGCAGCCACACATTTTTGATCACTACTTCATCAGTCCAATTGTGACCTTTCTTTAAGAGTATACCTGTGTTTTGAAATCTCATATACACAGTGGGGAAGGTATTATTAGAGGGGAGTCTGAGCTCTTCCTAAGAATTTGTATTTTAAAAAATTCTAAAGATCACTATGATCTGAATTTATGCCAAGAACAGAGATTTTATTAGAAATAAATGAGCTGAATCACACACGAAGGTATCCGTTCCCTCTTCAACTCTTGCAAAGCTAGGTGTGGTGACACATACCTTCCAGTGCTAAGGTAGGAAGACTGAGTATTCAAGGCCAGGTATCCTTCCTCATGATTTACACAAGGGATGAAATTCTTCCAGTAACTCTATTACTGGGGTAATAGCAATAGTCCTATTTTGTAGGTTAGGAAACTGAAGTGCAGAGAAATTAGTAATTTTCCTAAGTTCACTCAGCTAACTGGTAGCAGAGACTGCATTTGAGAACAGTGAATGAGTATGCTCTTAAGATAGAAGTCAGAAAAAGAAGAACTCTGTTGGTTGGAATGGTTTGGGAAGACACCCCAGCTAACAGGGTATGAGGCAGTTCTCATGAAAAGAGGGACCTGAGAAGAAGCCACTAAAAATATCATGGGAGATGAAAGGGGACTCCTCTGGGTGTCTAGAGCAGAAAACTCAGATCAGTATCTGACCTTTGACCTTAAGTAGTAGCTAAGTTGGAACCCAGCATCCCTTACAAATCAACACATCCAACCACACAGTGGATGCTTACCAAAGAGCTTGGAATTAACATGTGCTCTTAGATATGGAGAAGAATTAGCATCGAGGTCGAGGGTTAATTGAAGTTTAGAATCTCTTTGTACAAAGCCTAGCCTAGAATTTCAACTGGAGGGTGCTGAAGCAGGTATATCAGTTCCAAACAAGCACTCTACCAGTAGGACCTATTGATCCTGGATTATTACTCAAACTCTCAGGGCTTTTTTTCCTTGTCTATAAAGGGTGGACAAGGATAATTTTATCACAGGCTTACTTTAAGTATTAAACTGTATAATGTACTTCTATAACCATAACTGGAGATAAACCAGTTTTGATTGGTAGGCTAAGGAGTTCATAAATCATTCATTGTGGAAGGAGCCGTGGACTCCGTTGAAGAGATCAGGGAGACATTCACAGAAAACTAATTCTCCATGCAGGCGGAATGAAGTGAAAGAAAGAGACACGTGCAGGCAGCTCCATGTACCACTGAAACCACTTAACTATGAAATACGTGTGCGAATCTAGCTAGTCGCATCAGAAACAGGAAGAAAAACTCAAGGAAGAATGAAGAAGCAATCATTTATCCCGCCGCCCACCCAAGGCTGTGTACTGAACTAGGACTCCAATATATTAGTGACTTGAATAAGAGATAAATGTGGACACCTCATCTTAACCATTAATACTAACTGCTAAGCTGTTTGCAATCAGAAGTAGATAAAAGCCCACAAATAAGGCAAGATCCTGCCTAAATGTTAACTTGTGATGCACTGGGTCAGTTTTCCTGCCTCCTGCCTTTCTACTTCAATAGAATCAGCATTTACACAATTATACTTGACTACAAGCAAAATTGCAGTAATTTGTATCTTGTCAAATAAATTTGTTATACCTGCTTTTATCTAGTGAAATAGAAGGCTTTGCAGACTTTTATGAAAAAAATTACTGATTTGGAAGCAAAAGAAAGAAAATTCTTGAAGCCTGAAACAGTAGATGTCCATGAAGTTCATAGACTTCAGTTTGCAGTCCCCCGATAGAGCAGTGTTAACTGTATTTATAGCTGGCAGACACTAACAATAACTTCTGTAAATGATCCATTTGTCTCTCTTTTAGAGACCCTTTAATCTCAGACACAAGTCAGTCACTGAATGGGCTAACTTGCTGGCATGAGCAGTTCATACAAGCAGCACAGTAAAACCCTAGTAGTACCTTTCATAGATTCTTCAGCATGAGGTCACAGGTGCAGTGAACAAGCCAGGGTACCACTGTTTAGCCAAAAAACTAAGCAAAAGTCACTATCTCTGGGTCTTCCTATCAAATACTAAAGAGAACTAATTAAAAAAAAAAATTCATGGATGCCGACCAAGGATTACCACAAGGGTGAGAAGTCTTCTCTTCCCACAGGCAACCCTGCCTCAAGATTTGCATAAATCGCTGTTGCCAATTGGTGTCCTTGGCAGAGATGATCAAACTCCCACAGAAAGTAACATCTTCATGACTCAAACCTTGAACTGGAGAAAATGACCAGTGTGATGGTAGTCAACTTGAGCTAAACGTTTGAAGGAGAGGTGAAGGGACTGCCCCTGCCTCTGCCCCTGCCCCTGCCCCTGCCCCTGCCCCTGCCCCTGCCCCTGCTCTCTTTCCAGCATAAACAAGATGTCATCACCTTCCCCATCAATGACTACCCACTCTCCACGTATGAGAAAACTGATGCCCAGTGCCTTCAAGGACTATTTTTTTTTTCATCTCTAGCATTGCATTAAAATGTATTGAAGGAAAAACAAGGACAGAAGAGTGGTCTGCTGTCCATAAGGGGGTAAGCACCAGTATTAGACTGATAAGCAACAGTCTAATAAAAACCTTCTTAGACCGAAATCCATGACCAAGTCAGATAATCTGGGAGTGTGTAAATAGAAACTTATTGCACATTATCCAACACTATTCCTCCAAGAACATATGTGCTTCACAATAAATTAGCTTTTAACAAGTGTTCCAATAGTAAATGCATTAACATCTTAACAGCTTCAGTTACAAATAAAGTGTCCAGGCCAGGACACTGAGCTTCCTAAACAGGCAGTATGGCTGGACCTCATTCAGATATGTCTCTAGTACAGAATCCATCTAGACACTGAATCCACAGTGAGTCCCTGTGTATCTGGAGTAATGGGTAGCAATGGAAATCTGCAGGATCTCTTGCAGTTCTCATAAAGAACCTTTGTGACTGGAGGCCAGGAGGGAACCATGGCTGGGAAATCTGCAGGATCTCTTGCAGTTCTCATGAAGAACCTTTGTGACTGGAGGCCAGGAGGGAACCATGGCTGATCCAGGGAAGAGAGATTTTATTAAAACGAATCATGGAAAAGCATTCACTTCTAATATCGTATATTTTCAGTAGTTGCTGCAGCTTTCATTCAAATTTGTTGAGAGCTTAAAAGACTTTGATTGTTTTGAATGTTGGAATTGAAGATTTTAACACCATAGCTTAGAGAAGATATCTGTCATAAACCTGATCTGTAACGGTGGCCCTTGTCAAGTTCATAAAGCAAATCAGATTTGTGTCCTATTCCCAAAGTCTCATTTCATTTTTTTTTTCAGTTTAAATGAATATGTTACTACAAATCCCTGTGACAACTGTCTCACTTTTAAACTCTAATTATAAAACAGAAAGGACAGAACACCCACAGGACATTACCGTAAGTACACATAGTAGACAAGGGTTCAGTCACTTTGTTTTGGTTTGGTTTATAGAGATTCCTATTTTAATTTTTCTCACTATAACATGAGGCTGCCTTAGAAAGGGTAAGCTGTGGGCTGCTACTATCATACAACTCCTTAAGACCATCAGGATTACAAGATGTCTATTCAAAAGGACTCCACAATCTGGATCCAAGCAAGCCAGGCAATAGTTTAAAAAGATAAACATCCAACCAGGGGTTTAAAAGCCAAAGTTCTTCCAAACAATTTGGAATCTACCATTTCAACTTCTAGCTTTCTATGTTAGCACGCCCTTATGGCCATTACTAAGCTGGCTTAATCTCTAGACCATGGAATGGGACGACTTCTTTTAAGCTCATTTTCAAGTGTTCCCCAAGTCACTATGTTATTTGACTCACTATTACCAGTTATTTGTAGAGCTATGTATTTCTCAGCTATCTCTATATATGACATTCAGAAGTTTATCTACTTTGGGCTATTCGTCATGGTGAAATCTAAGATGTGGGAGATGTTTTCCCTTCTTCTGTAAAAGAGAAGTATGACTGAATGGTACAGTTTTATCCAAAACAATTGTGGTTTACAACTGTCGACCTGCCATAAAGAACAGTTCCCTCACTCACTTGCAAAAGTGGTTCATATGATAAAAAGGACTACAGTCACTCAAGAGAGAAGAACAAGCTAAACAACATATATCAGATATGCTAGATTAGGAGAAGGACACATGAATGCTGAGAGTGAAGGGCACATTCTTGAACCTCCAGTTCTGAGTGACCCCAAAATGAAGACAGAGGACTTTAAACATTGTCCTTCATGGGACAAACTTTTGCACTGAACTTTTTCTATTCGGAGCCTAAAAATATAGGTGAGACACAATTGTTGCCTAAGCAAATAGTAGAACTACCATGAATGACATAAACTTGGCTGTTGTATTTCCTAAGATAAAATAATACCCAGAATCACCTGCGAGACCCCAAGGATCATAGAGCTTTTCTAGGACCTATTGATGGGACTCTTCCTATCGATACTTCCAATGATGACACACAACTTTTGGCATCTACTAAGCAAAGTCCATGAGAATCCACCATGACCCACATATCTAGAAATCAGGGAGTACCAGCAGAGTGTAGAAAACACAAGGCTCCAAGTATGGTTAGAATGCTAGCATTATCAAATACCAATGCCTAAAGAGGCCAGTGGAGAAATACTGAGAGACCAAACCTACTTGGCATCTCTCAGCTTGGAGTTCCTCTATGTTATACCACAGTGCAAAATGGCCACCAGATGAAATGGTGATGACCAATGGCAACCTCAGACCTGGAGGAGTCTTTCTTTACCTACAGTCCATCACAAGCATAAACTTTAGAGAAAGGAGCAGGAGTGAAGACAGAAGAGGGTAGGAGGAAAGAAGATAAGAGAAGGAGGTGGGGAAAAGGGCATAGGAAATAAGAGAAGGATCCAGAAAATATGCTACTTAGCTATAATCCTAAAGAACTTGAATTCTGCTCTAGCCAAACTCTAGCTGTGTAGCTTTGGGAACCTCAGTGGATTTCACTGGTCCCTTCATCAGTGACCGACACAGTTAAGCTTCATGGGTATTGTGTGGCTTCAATGAAACAGTGTGTTCAGACAAGTATTTTGTATCATGAGCAGAGTGGAAGAATCCTATAGAGCTTCCTTACCCCAGACATAACTAACTCCCTCTGATTTCATTGAAAAAGATCACGTTTTCTGCTCTTCAAGAGTGATGGACTCCAGTTACCTAATGAGTTCTTTTATGACTGGAATCTGGCCCTATGTTTTGGAGCAGCTATAATTTAAATAGGGTGAATTGAAACCCGTGGTGCAACTCAATGATTTTCAAAAACATCATAAGGACCTCCATGGAGGTCTGAGGACCCTGCAATAAGCTACTGTCTTAATTTTACTTTTCTTTCAAACCTAGAATGTATAGTTGAGGTCTATGAGCCAAAAAAGGGAAAGAAAAAAATAAATATATCAAACAAGAAACTGAAGCAATAAACTGAAAGAAAAAAAAAAGTTAATTTACCTTCTTGGACACTTGCAGCCATTAGCTAACATGTTCAATTGTCTAGGCAAAAGAGTTTTAGACATAAGCACATGAGGTTGAGTCTGTCCCATATTGGAATTCCCCACTTATTTATGCAAATAATTTTATCATAATAAACTGACTGCTGGATGAACACTTTGTATTTTTCTTCATATATGTTACCTTCTTGCCATTAGCCTAAAGGACTCCAAGAAGACCTATCTCCCTGACTCCCTAACCCCACCCTACCCTACCCCCAACTTTATGGACAGCTTTTCTGTCTCTGTCAATCATAAGGACATCCATGGAGGACACAATAAGTACATGGGGAAAGATTTGAGCCCCCCCCCCAATAAAGACAGCCTCCAAAAGAAAAAAAAAGATATTAAATTACAGCTGTCACACAGGTGCGGCCACCAGAAGCAGCAGGCTGTGAAGTTTTAGGGGAGTGAATCTTCACACCTATTTGTGAGACTACACTGTAATATAATAACACCTTCTCCCATCTGCTCCACTCATCTCATTGTGAAAGCTTACAGTCCCATAATACAACTCCCCAGATGTAATCAAAGCTATATTTGGTCTCAAAGGGGAAAAAAAATCCAGTAACTTATTTTCCATTAGAAAGAACTAATAAATGAAAATTGTCTGCTGATCATTCTTGGCATACTCTCTGACTCTGTGCATGAATTTATATAATTATATAGCCTCTGGTTATTAATGAAAAATGGATTTTACATGAAATCCTGTTATGGCTTCATGCTGGTGGAAAGTCGTGATTCTTCTTGAGATCCAACAAAAATCAAAACACTGCATTTTAAATGTCTTTAATTTCACTCTACATAACCTCTTAATTGTACTGCAGAAGCCTTAATTCCATTTGATTTTATTTCAATATTTACATTAGTTAGTCTGTGGTACTCAGGAAAAGACAGTCTGCTGTTAAAACTTAGATACAACTTCTATACAGTGACATACTAAAAGAAGTATAAAGACCAAATTTAATGAAAAGAGAAGAGAAGAGAAGAGGAGAGGAGAGGAGAGGAGAGGAGAGAAGAGAAAAGAAAAGAAAAGAAAAGAAAAGAAAAGAAAAGAAAAGAAAAGAAAAGAAAAGAAAAGAAAAGAAAAAAGAAAAGAAAAGACAAGACGAAAAAATTGGGAATGACCACCAAATAGAGTCTCCACAATCCCTGATTGTATAAAGCAACATATAGGAAGTAGAACAGGGAACTTTCAGATTGAATTGGTTAATGTAAGATAGGAAAGAAAGTTGTGTGTATATGTGTGTGTGTGTGTGTGTGTGTATACATACATACATACATACATACATACATACATACTAGCACCAGGCCAGATCACAAAGTCATGAAGCAAGCCCATAAGTACCTGCTAGTACTTATTAATATCACAGAGAAAGTGGTTGTGGATCAAAGGTATGCACAATACCATGAAGCAAGCCCTGCCTACACACCTGACTAACTCGACTCCCAATAAAAATCAGGTACTAAAATGTTAACAAGGGAGCTAGAAGTTTTACTGTGTCTACGTGGCTTCAGGGTCTACAGCCAGCTCTGTGCTACCTACCCAGAGCCAAGTAAAATTTAACCAAGATTCAAACCATTAAGGCTCATAATAGCTCAAGGAGCATAACTTGGAGAAATGGCTGATGGGATGCAGAAGCTGAATGTACACTCGCATTGGCTGGGGTTGTTGGGACAATCAGCCGCAGCACAACCCATGAGCAGCATAACCACAGACCTGTCTGTCCCAGACAAGGATTAGTCGGATAGCCTCTGTGTATATGCATGACTTGCCCAGAATGTTTTTTTTTTTTTTAAAGGAATTCTTCAGGTCTCCATCTACATGGAGTACAGGTCCTCAAATTGCCTTTGTGATGGTAAGATACTTCCAAGGTTGAGACACCTAATTGTTTTTACAAACTATGATCAAGATACTGGTGAACACAAAAAGGAGTAGAGTTTTCAAAGTAATTTCATTTCAATTTTTAGAGAAGCAATGTGTTCATAATAATAATAACTGAACTATTTACTTACTTAAACCACAATAGATTTTCTTCAACTTATCTTTAATGTCACAATTTGATCATAAGAAAATCTTGTTAGGAGCTGAAGGGGTTTGCAACCCCATAGGAAGAACAACAATATCAACCAACCAGACTCCCCAGAGCTCCCAGGAACTAAACCATCAATCAAAGAGTACATATGGAGGGACCCATGGCTCCAGCCGCATATGTAGCAGAAGATGGCCTTGTTGGGCATCAATGGGAAGAGAGGCCTTTGGTCCTTGGAAAGCTTGATGCCCCAGTGTAGGGGAATGCCAGGACAGGGAAGTGGGTAGGTAGGTGGGGGAACACCCTCATAGAATCAGGGGAAGGGTGCTGGGATAGAGGGTTTCCAGGGGGTAAACTGGGAATGAGGATAACATTTGAAATATAAAGAAAGAAAATATCCAATTAAAAAAAAAGGTGGAAGAATGGAAGGCTCTAGAATGTACTGGAAGGAGTAAGCAAGGGACTGAGATTTGAGAAGGTGAATACTTCAGTTAAAATCAGTTAAAATATGTAGTCACGGATGCTTCTTTTTGAAAGCTGAAACAAAAATATGAGTCTTTAAAAATATTAAAGGCTTATTTTATTTTAAAAGAAAAAGAAAAGAAAATCTTGTAAGGAGCAACATGAGACACAGTTCCAACTGTACACTTAAAGGTTTTCAGTTGTTTTATGATTAGTGGGTTATGTGACGAAGAGCTTCCTAATGTTCAGGACCTCAGCTACAGGATCAGGTTTAGGAATCACATGTGTAGCAACCCTAGGCACAGTGTGGAAGGATGAGCTTCAAGAAAAAGGTGCCGGTGTGTAACAATGGGGAGATGGACAGCATGCCTGTGAAACAGAAACGGGAATGTTCCAAAGCCAACCCTTATTACTGTCAAGGAAATGACTAACAACATATTAAAAGTACAGTGGCTGGGAAGATGGCTCAGCTAGCAATCTGTCTACCACATAAGCATGAGAAACTGAATCCAGACCTCTAGAACCCACATAAATGGTAAATGCGCCTATGAACATCTGTAGCTCCATTTCTAACTAGAAATAGAGAGGCTGTGGATCCCTGGAGCTCAGTGACCTGCCAGCCTAGCAGAATCAAAGCACTGTAGGTTAGTGAGAAACATTGTTCCAAAACACACACACACACACACACACACACACACACACACGCGCGCACGCACGCACACACAAATTCAGAGTGGCAATTGTTTGCTTACCCATAAAGAGAATTTTCTCTAAAATAGTGCATAGTTTATTTAATTTATTAAGAAAACTCATTAAGGAATTCTCATCATGAGATAATCCAGAAAGACAACAGGACTGTGTTAGTGGATGGCTTAGATGCCAAAATACTTGAAAAATACTTGATTTATGCATGGAAGCATATACAGGACTCAATCTGCTTCTCAGAATCTTGGAGTCAGTTACAGAATATACTGTTTCTATTAGCATAATAGAAAGCAACAGTTGTTTTCTTTGACTCTGATGGTGTGTCTGTCTAGCTCATGAAAAAATGTTATTCTTACTGATAAAAATAATTCCGATGGGAACCATGTACTAAGCCTAGCACCTTCACAGAAGCAAGCAAGGGTGTGCTGAGAACCACACAGACCCAGTGTACTGCTGCATCTTGCTGAATCTCCACTCTTTTACACCATAAGAATGTCAGTCTGCTTCTTGTAGTTGTGTGTGATGCGTATCACTGATAAGTATAGAGCTTTTTGTCCCCATGAATAGCAGTCCAGAGGATCATTTTTCTTCTCTCCTTTGAGGGAATAAAGAAATCACAGGCCATACTTTACTGAACTTTCAAGTAGGACATTTGGTGCTTAGTGCTCAATACTCGGTATTGAATAAGAAAGTACCCTTCCGTGGTGAGCAGCTTCTGCCCAAGCAATTGTTATTGGTGCCTGCTTTCCAGAAATAGGAAGATCTTTTTAACCCCCAGATACATACAAACTCTTCCAGGAAAGTAACACCATAGCATTTTCTGTCACTTCTCCATATGTCGTTTTTAGTGTTTATGTGCTTTTGTTTTGTTTATTTTTTTAGTCCTTAATTCAATTTTAACTGAAATTGTATTTGCAACTTTAAATAACTGGCTGGGGGGGTGTATTTCAACAGTAAAATATGTACCTAGTATGGATGAGGTCCTAGGCTCAATCCCCAGAAACTGCCCCCTTCCACAGATAGGTGATAGACAGACAGACAGACAGACAGACAGATAAATAGATGATAAATAAAGGGATTGATGATTGATAGATGATTTAGATGATTAGTAGATGATAAACATAGGAGAGAGAGAGAGAGAGAGAGAGAGAGAGAGAGAGAGAGAAAAGAAATTACAAAGCCAGGCCACTTCAGTCACATAGATCAAATTATATGCTATGTATTCTCTCACAAATGTAGACTATTCTATACAGATTAACTTCTTAAATGCCCATGTTTCTATTGTGTAAAATTTAATATCCATGAAATTGTTCACTAAATAATCATTTTAAGGTATTTTAGAAAGCAAATTTTAAAGACATTGTTTCTCATTATTATATAGGTTCCCTATGACCATTCTCCCCAAACTTTTCTTCGTTACAAGAAAAAAAAATCCTTCCAAGGTTTTCTTCTGAACTTCCCTGAGGTCCAATGGCACCAGGCTCTTCCAGGGGCTTCTGTTCTCAATTCCCAATGGCAAGTAAACACTAACTCCTCACGTGGACCACTCTCTTAAAGAAATGCTCTTCTGTTGCTGAACTTGCCAATTTGAGTTTCACGTTACATTGAAGAACTGTTTCTGAGGGAAATGATGGAAGGAACCCAAGGACCACAGTTTTCCAGGCCAGAAAGATGCACAGGATCACTAGAAGACAGAGCCTATCTCTGCTGCACTTTTAGGAAGTCCCAACTGTCTTTTATCTGCACCTGGGACATTCTTGCCCATTCTCAAAAGCCTCAGCAAAATTTCCAGAACTACTTCCTTAAATTCCCTGGCACTCTAAAGATAAACAAGCTTGCTGAATGTTATTAAAGGCATTTGATCAAAAGCCTAGGTTGATTTCATTATCATTTCTATAGAAACCAAAGGTAGAAATATAGAAAAGCAAAATATCCAAACCTACAGACTAAAGTTAAAATCCACCCACACAGATGGTTCAACTTGCTGTACAAACCTAGCGATCTAAGTTTGATTCCAGGATCATGTGGTGGAAGGAGAAAAGCAACTCTTGAAGGCCATCCTCTGAACTCTGACCTCTGTAGTGCACAAGCATGCACACTAATAAGAATGAAAAAATTCTCATACAATACTGTAAGTGTAGGGATACATGTAGTTATCAGCTATTGAGACCTGTGGCTAAAAAATTATTCTTTTCTTGCCTCCTGAATCACTATTAGACACTGCTCTCCTAATACGCCCTTCATTCATCCATATGCACACAGCTTAAGTTATCTAATTGATTTTACTTAGCAGATTTGAACAGTTCATGCTCTCCTGAATAGCTTCCCCACATGGTATCTGAAAGCTCTGCTTCCTTTTAGGGTGCTTGGGTGTGTAACTATCCAGCTGGCTAGTGAAAAAAAACAAAACTGCTCAGCTTAACATGGTGGTTGCCCAGGCTTGTAATCTCAGTTTTGCAGAAGTGGGGCAGCTCAGAGGTACTACACATTGAGTTCCAGAGCAGCCTGGCTATGTAGGAAGAGCCCTTAGTGGTCCTGGGTGGTGGTGCCTACCTTTAACCTCAGCACTTGGGTAGCAGAAGCAGAGGATCTCTGTATTTTCCAGACCAGCCTAATCTACATAATGAGTTCCAGGACAAAACAAAACAAACAGTAAAGAGTGTTTTAAACCAGTTCAAAGTTGAAAAATTAAAACACCTGCACAAATAACTAATTTATATAATTAGATTTTGCCATTCATGTATGTGTACATTATATATATATATATATATATATATATATATATATATATATATATATGTGTGTGTGTGTGTGTGTGTTTATCTATATATTTTTGTTTATATATATATATATATATATATATATATATATATATATATATATATATATATATATATATATATATATATGATAATCCCTGAGTCATCATCCCCCATATTGTAGTACTGTATCAGAAACCTTTGCTTATCTTTAGCCATAGTTTTTAAATTGCCACGTGTGAGCCGTGAATTGCCAGGAACACAAAAGGCTCCGAGTTCAATCTTTAAAAAAAAAAAAAAAAGGAATGAAATAAATTAAACTGTCATTTCTAAGGTGACTAATGGCAATGGTACCGAAGAGCTGACCCCTTATTTTTAAACATATAAAATACCTTGACATTTTTCATCCATAGCTACTATACCCATGTTTAAGAGTGCTAGACAATATTAGGTACGTTTTACTCCTACCGTCAGCAATATCGGGGAAACTACATTCTTTGGTAATGCAATTTTAACTCTCCACATCCCAAGCTAATTTCTTTCATGGGAAATTTTTGATCAAAATACGAAGTCAAAAAGGAATTAGAGACAGAGAGCAAACACAAATAGGACGGAGAGGTGTATTTCACCTGCTTTCATACCACCTGAAACAGGAAGTAATGGCAAGAGTTTTTCTAAAAATGCTGGTGACCTCAGGTCCTCACACACACACACACACACACACACCCCACACACACACCCCTGGCTCCTCAGCAGTTCTGACTGTTTTCTTCTAAATAAACACCTCAGGGCAGGTTGCAAAATGAACAGAGCAGAAGGAAACCTGTAGAAATCCTAAGTTAACATCAGCCCAAATGGCCGCCTTATAAAAAGAGGGGTCTCTTAATACTCGGCTCCAGCCTTCATACTTGCATGAATTCCATAAAAGCCTTGAGTTGTGCCTGACAGGCGAGAAGCACAAGGCGGGGGTGTGGAGAAAGTAGTACCTGTGGTTTGGCAGATTCGCCTAATCCTGTACCACACTTTCTGCTGGAAACAGTGTGCCTGTGAAAGACTAGCCCTGCTTCAACAACATGGGCACACGTTGCCAAATTGTCAGTCAGAACTGGCATGATCCCCACTTGCCAATTTGTCAGTTTCCTACTGGCAAGTCTCCTGCTGTCTACACAGGGCTTAGTAGGTGGTGAATCTTAACATACATCTACTATGGGCCAAAGGGCCTAACATTGACCCAGGAGTGAATGCATAGCCACTTCCATGACTTTTCCAACCTGAACCTGTACATAATATAAGGTTTTTGACACAATTAAAGTCCTCTAAAGAGTGTAAATTGAGGAGTTTTCTCCTGTCCCTTGAAGACCCGAGTAGAAGACAAAAAGATCTGCTTGGCTTGTGTTTTGTTTCCCTGTACCAAAACCAAAGTAAACTGTTATCTTAGCAATGATACCCAATCCAGTTGATTTAGAACAGTCGTTGCTATGAGCTCTCTGAGCCATTGTTTTCAAATAGCTGCACTTTGTATCACTGCTGGCCTGCAAGCAGCTCTCTAGGAGATGCTTGGGGGCTTCCAGGTTAGCACACAGCACTCTCCTCCCCTTGGTTCTGGGAGGAGGAAGGGAGTCATCAGAGCAGCTGGGGTGAGCTGCAACCTGTGGACCTCTGGCTCTGTGCACTTACTCCGGGCCACTGTCAACAAACTGTCCTCCCTCTGCGAACAGTTTGTAAGAAGCAAGCCAACTACTTCACCCATGCTCGGGTCGCCATGGTATCCAGCCAAAGGTGCCTTGCATGCAGCTAGGCTTATGTAATTTCAATTCTATATAAAAATTCTAGGTGATAACAAAGGCTCAAAGATAATGGCCAGAGCCTGAGGATTTGAAATGGATTTACATTCTTTTGTATCAGAGAATATGGAATCTCTGGAAGGAAGAATTTTTTGTCAACTGCTGGGAATTACCAAGGTTTGTTAGTATACACCTGACTTAAGTTTTCACCTTACACACACACACACACACACACACACACACACACACACACACACACAAACACTGTATCTCAGTCCATGTTCAACACAATTAGTCTTCAACCTTCTGAGTGATTGGTTCGTCTTTCCCTTCCTGAACATAGTTTTTTCCATCAAATGCCTAATATACCTCTGATTCTGATGAATGGCTTTATTTCTACTAAATTTTAAAAAGTGCTTAAGAGTTTTATTTTTTCCAAAGGGACTATATAAGAGAAAAATCAAAATAATACAGGGTCAGAAAAGATATAAAGTCCTAGAGTTTTACAATTACAATGTCCTGGAGCTGAATCTTTAGATGCTCACCATCAACACAACCCAAATGGTACTCAGAATGGAGAGCTGTGTGTGTGTGCAAAAGCACTGGTGGGGTGCTGGGCTGCAAAATTAGTGATAAGACCTGATGTTCCGAGATGAACCAGCCAAATGGCTAGCTCAGCGTGGGAGACTCTTTACGGACCAGAGCACTAGTTATTTATTTGATACCCTTCCCCCACCCAAATCAGTGTTCTTGCTTACAAATCTAAAGGCCATCTAAATTACTATTTAATTACGTTTTATAAGCTATGTATCAGGGCTTGGGGAAGGTAGCTCAGTCCATAAGATGCTTGTCATATAAGCAGTGAGGACACATTTCAGTGTCCAGAACCCAAGTGAAAAGCCAGGTGGTGCGTAGTTGCAATCACAGCATTGGGTAGAGACAGAGCCAGGCAGATCAGACTAGCCTAACTTGGGGATACCAGACCAATAAGAGACACCAACAAAACAAAGTAGACAGTGTCTGAGGACGAATGACACCCAAATTGCCCTCTGGATCCTATAGACACATGAACACACATGTATATGTACCATGTGCTCACATGTATTCACACATGCCCATACATGCATACACACATATATACAACACATACACATGAATCTATATATCAAACAAGAAATCTAACTACTTTCAGGGATCACGCATGTTTGCAATCCCTGACTTAATACTATTAAACATCCCAATTTGTGTAGACACAGAATCAGGCAGATCTGTTTCCTTAATTGCTATCTAATTGTTTTCTTCACTACACACACATTTCACACAATGTTTTCTAAACAAAGCTTTCCCTAAGGCTGCTTTTGACCTTTTAAAGCAGAGGCAATAAGCACAGAAATTGTGATGTGCGCAGAAAAAGCACTGGGTGTGTTATAAAATACTTAAAAGTCACCGCTACAACTGTCATGACTTGTCATGTACACTGCCATGATGCTATTTTTTTTTAATATAATGGAGATAAGGTTGCCAATGACAGACAAAGAATACAGTCACACACAAAAGCCCCTAGTACTAAAGTTTCCTTCAAAGGACCAGGAAAGGCACAAGGATGTAGAGGAAGCCTTGTTCACATCTTCCAGTGACTTCAAACCTGCTGATGCCTCCGAGAACTATCTAGAGCAATATTGTGCTTAGAGGGGGGTTTATTTTATTTTTCATTTCTCACTGCATCCATCTGGAACAAATCTCCCTGGGTGTGTTACATCTTGAAAACACTACGAAAAAACATTCATTAGATCTGGCCCCTCCAGATCACAGAACCCGGGCTGCCCAGTACACCCTGATACTCTGACCGGAGCAGGGGGGTGGGGGTGGGGGTGGGGGCATTGCTGAGAGGAAGGGAGTTGTTTCAGGTGTGGCTTCTGGCATTGCAGTTCCTGGGAGGGAGGATGTCTGGATGAGTGCGCCATCCCTCTGGTCTTCCCAGTGTACCTATGCAGTGTGCCAAGCCAGGAGGTGACTGCAGCTGGCTGCTCACAGAAGGAAACTGCTGTCATTGATGTCTATTAGAGGGGACCCTCACAGTGTCCAAGAGTCAAAAGAAGCAAGGGAAATTCCAGTCACATTATTAGTATGAAAACAAGTACAGAAGTTATTTTAGCTTTTTTCCCCCCTTATTAAAGTTGGCCTTCATTGAATCCCTAAAATTTTATCATCAAACCTTTTTTAGATAAACATACACACACACACACACACACACACACACACACACACACACACACAAACAAAGTGTAACTTAAATCACTTAAAATCCCTGAGCCTCATCATCCAGAAGATATCTATCTAGGCTGTTTCCCTCTCTGTATTGTTTAAATGTATCCATTCTTGTACAGAATTGAATTATATTTCAATTTTCAAAGTTGAGCCAAGGCTTAATCTTACAGATAAAAGGGTACTGAGGTCTCTCCATCTAATCTTTGCATATATAGGTGCTGATAGAATGCTTTCTTGGCGCTGCTGTGGGGGCTGGGGGACTAATTTGCTCTGGTGCCACCTCCTAGGGCCTCCCGGTACTTATATCACCACGCTTGTGCTGGTTTCCCCAAGTATTCCTCCTATATAAACTCGGGGTTTCTTTTGCTGTAAAAACAAAGCTATCAGTAACATATACAGGGCTCTGTGTGAGGAACGTGCGCATGCACACACACACACACACACATACACACACACACACACATACACACACACACACCACTTCAGGCCTATTCCTTTGGAGCAAACACAAGTAGGCCTCTCTAAATCCTTTGACTCATGGCCATGGCTACTGGGTTCTTTCTCTCCTCCCTAGCTACCTACAGAACTTTGAACAAGCCTGTAGAAGCCATCATTCCTTATCTATCTTCTGTTTATGTAACCTGTTACCTGTGGCTGACTTAGAGAAGGGAGTGTCAACACCCAGGAGAAGCTGAAAGTGCTTAGCGGATGCAAAGGAATCCAGTCTGCCTTTCATCATAAATTGCAAACATGTGGCTTAGGAGAGGGAAGCCTGAGGAAGGATATGATTTGGATTTCCATTTTTTATTTCTATCACATCAAACCTTAAGCCATTAATAAGTGCTGGAGCAATAAAGTTCCTCAAAGACTGGTGGCAGTACTGGTCTTTGGAGATATATCAAGTTGTTATTTTTAAACACACCTTCCATCCTAAGATGGGAACCCTTGGGTTTGGGGCTGCTGGCAAGATGCTATTTTATATTCATAATTGATAGGGTTTTAATTCCATTATCCCCTGCTGATTGTATAACTATTTGAAACTAGAGTCCAGAACCCAAAGCACAGCGAGAGGCAAATCAAGGCAAATAAGACTGTTGTTGGCAAATACACAAATCTGGGGATTCCCTTCAGGGATAAAAATTCTATTGAATTTCAAAGGAAAATATTCATAATGTGTTTTCTTGGTATATTAAAGGCATATTGAGTCCTTTAAGTGAATATCTGTAGAATTTGGTCAACATCAACTACAATAAATAAATTTCAAATGGTTATCATTAAAATTAAGACAAAGCTGTACATGTCACCTAAGGAGCCCCGTTCTTCACTTCCAGCATGAGGCACTCCATTCTGGAGAAGTAAGTCCAACCAGTTCAAAGAGACAGGGAACCAACATTTTAAGTACTCAAAACACATCAGACCAAAGTAATTGTGGAGCATCTACACAATGTAAAATTAACTTTTAAGTACCAACAAGAGGATAGTTAAAAGAATTACAGTTCACCTACTTAATACAATATTATGCAGTCACTAACAACAGCCAACAGAGCTTAGAAATACTTAATGTTTTACAAAATCCAATGCGCAACACAACTTATACATGCTAGTACAATTTTTTAAAGGACATGGAATCTATCCTAGTAAATATTATGTGACATTATTATACCTCTGCCTGCTGAGGATGAATGGCCTGAAAGTCATTCCCTGAACTAGACTGTATTATCTAATGTGTCTACAATCCACAGGTTTCACATAGTTTGTTTGTTTGTTTGTTTGTTGCAACTTTAAAGTAATTACCTCCATAAAGAAGCTTTTCAGTCAAATGTTCAGTGAAATTATTTTACAAATATTTAGAGGATGTCTTTTAAAAATTGAATGATTTTGTTTTATAAAGAGAGAAATAAAATTTAAATTGACACCAAAATGATAAAATTGGAGGCATTTTATATAGAAGGAAGATGATGGATAATTAATATCTTTCCAACAATTAAACCACATGTCCATCATCAAGTAAAAATGTTTGTAAATTAACCTTAAAACTTTGTGGTAAATAACCATAGAACATCTTAAAAATTTGATTTATAGAAATCCTAAATATGACATTTTAATATTATCATGTGTGAGTGTGTGTGCATGTGTGTGTGTGTTTGTGTGTGATTTAACACTATTTCCAGAATTGAGCAGCACTTTGAGTAGGTTCATTGTGCTATTAAATAAACTGTTGTGTAATACAAGAAAAAAGTATTATTTTTCTTGCAACTGTGTGTGCTGCCTTCCATCTGAGAACCACTGATTGCAATACCTTAGTAATTTGCATGATCACTTTGACACTGGGCAACTTTTATGGAATTTGGTAAGCAATCTGGTTTGAACATGAAATGAAAACCTACCTTTTAAGGGTCCTGTCCTCAAACCTACCTTTTTACAGACGCGTCATTTCAAAAAATAAAATCATGTCAGCAGAAAAAAAAAAGCTCATCAAGAAGGAGTTAGAGGAAGGAAAGATTAATATCCATGATGAACTGCAATTTAGAACCATGCGCACACCGTCACAAGTGTTTGATGTTTAACCTTTATACATTTTTAATTCAAGAGCCTCAGCCACACTGACTTTATTTTTCCTTTTAAGCCCCTTAAATACTTTCAATGTAAAATTCAACTTGACCAATAACTATTAAACAGTTCTCAAAGACAGTTGTAAATTAAAGGAAGAGTATGTAAAAAAAAAAAAATGCCATTATGCAATAAAGTAATAAAAAGCAATCAAGTTTGGATAACAGAAACACATTCTCAAAATAACCAAATAGTTTTCATCCTATGTAGAAATATTATGATTAATAACAAAATGAATGTGAGGTCACATCTGCTTGGTTAGGTTAAGCCATGTAGAGTTTTTGAAAAGTGCTACGTCTAAGCAGAGAAAATCGATCAAGCATGCCAAATAAAAATTAAAGTGTGAGCCAATTACAATTATTCTAGTGATCAGCTGTGATAAAAATAAAAATGAAATTTTCACTTTAAAAACTACGTCTCAGTTAAGAAGTTTTAGTCTTCAAATATAATCCACTTTCTCTATTGTACTCCACAACAAGTGATTTCACATTCTTTTGTAAGTAAAAATTTTAAGAAAATTAATAACTCACTGCTGCTACACTAAGAGAAATAAACATTCCCTTCTGTTTACTCCAATCAGAGTTTAAGATTTCTACAACAAAGTACTTTAAATGTCAGTTACTTTACATCTATAATGTCATGTTATTTTAGAGAAAATTTTCAAACATTGAAGCTAAGGTTAATTTTTTTCCATGTACTAAGATTATTAAATATTTCAGGATATATCTTTCTTCTCCAAGAAACAGGCAGTTTGTAAGCAATCACCGCAATTACCGTTATCACTCTATGTAATAAATGCTTTTTTAAAGTCCGCACCTTTCTTACCACTGCAATACAACCTCGGGCTCACTATACTGACACCTCCCCAGGCTGATCAGTAATCCGGTCAGTTAATGAGCTTTATAGGGAACTCTCACAATTCAGCCCAGTTTAATAGACATAATCCTCTCCTACAACTTCTTTCTAAAGTTTGCTAACAGGTCTCCATCAAGGATGGAGCCAGAAAGAACACGTTGGTGTCCTGAATCGGAAACGTGCCTTTGATCTCCTACACAGCTGCGTTTCTGTGCACTTAAGAGAAACACGAAACTCACCAGATTTGATTGTTTGTTTTTCATTTGGGCAGTCTTCGAACAGATGAGCCTCAATGAGCTGTCTCTTCACTTCATTCTGCAAAAACCCGGAAGGTGCGACAGGTGCAGAGAGAGCAGCAGCCAGCCCTGCCCGTCCAGGAGGTCTGAGCAGAAGGATGACCGGCTCAGGGCACTGCAGAGCAGGGAGGGGAACCAGCTACAGGTTGCAGTGATTGGCTTTAGCGGCTGCTTTCTAGCTTTGCCTCCAATAGGTGGGAAGTTTACAGATGATGGCTGTGTGGCGCCTCTGGCTGACTCCCAGAGAGCCCTAGTGCCCTTATATCAACTGAGAAGAGGGTAAATGAGATTGGTAATGAACCTTTCATCTGGTCACATCAACTACCGTGTAAAGCAAAGGGAGTCACGTCTTTGTGTCCTTCGTTTTTCCTTGGCTTCCTAACTGGATAATAATTACCAACTTCACCCTACACTGTCTGTGAAGCACATTGATTATTAATACTTGCATGAAACATTTCCTGACCCAGGTCCTATTTATAGCCTAAGTCTCCTTTGTTTACAGCGCCCTTGTGGGATCAGGAGGGAAGCTACCATTTGCCCTGCGCAGCATGGGGCTTGCCTCTCCAAGGCTCATTACTCACACTAAATATGAAATAACATGTCCCCAATGGTAACCAAGCGATGGGTGACTCCACCGTCATTCTCTTCCTGTTCACTCATGACTGGGCAGGGCAGTTAAGGTGACGCAGGTGCAGAGCTTCTCCTGGTAGTGGTTGAGCAGGTGCTGCTTCTGACAGCCTCACCTGGGGAATGCGCTGGCTCTCCCTGGAGATGCCCAAGTTTGCTGCTTTCCCCCCACACCGTTAAGAGTTTTTTAGAAATAGAATCCGGAGCCCAGGCCACATATCTTTCACATTCGTAAAAGTGTTCAAGAACGTAAAATACCCATGTCTTCTTTTCTTGACCTTAGTTATGTCTTACTTTTCTTTTTTACCATGAACCAGGAGAAAGGTTTTTCTCAACTACCACCTCCCCCAACTGGCTCCTACATTCCTGATTCTTCACTCTGAAACTAAAGATGCTCATTTTCACCAACTTCTAAAAGGCTTAGAGGATTATCCAGTAGTGACCAAAGTAAATTAATTAATTAAATGCCTTAAAAGAACATGGTAATAATACACAATATATTTGATCTTGCCCAAAGGTCCGCAGTTCTTGGTATACACATTCACCAGGAAGTGTCATCAGTAATATACCTTAAAGAGGTTGTCATTCCCCATATCAGGTCACAGAAGCCCCAAAAGTTTTGTGACATATTTGAATCCCTGGAGTAAGCTGTTGGTTCACAGGGAGCCCCTGTTTCCTACTGTCTAGAGCTGTTTTCTTAGGCAAGTACCTTACTATGTACTTTCATTTTCTACTATTGTGTAACCCATCCTCACAAGCCCAGGGTCTTAAAACAGCATGCACTTGTTCCTCTCCCCCACTTCCCAGAGCCAGGGTCCCCCTATGGGAACTGCTTAGAGCCTCTTCAGATTACAGTTCCTCTGTGGGGCTCAGAATCCTTTCACAAACTCACGTGGCTATTGGCAGAATTCCACTCTTGGAAGTGTGAAACTGAGGTCAATGGTTTTCTTGTAGTCAGTCAGTGACCACTCTCAAGGGCCACCAATAGATCCTCACCATGTGGTACTGCCACACCACAGAGGCTTGCTCTGTCTCACAGCCAACAGGACAATCTACCTACACTACTCAAAGAGACTTATCTAACGTACTTAGTTCTGTCTATGACCACATCATCTTGGACATAGTCTTTTTATTTTTTTTTTGGGGGGGGGGTTCGAGACAGGGTTTCTCTGTGTAACCCTGACTGTCCTGGAACTCACTTTGTAGACCAGGCTGGCACTTAATATTATTAAATATTACTTAAAATATTTGTGCCTCTCTTTCTTTATGATCATCCCACATAACCTTTGGTTGCTTGTAGGCCAGGTGTAAGCTTTGTGCTTATAATCATTATTCCATATTTCAAAACAACACATTCTGAAGCATTCACACATTACAAAAATTTCCTTTAGACATAACTCAAATGCAACACAACTTCCTACAAAGGCAGGAGAATATATTTGAAAGTAACTGTTCTCCTTTTCCTGCCCTGACCTACCTACCTTCTTTTTATTTTTAATCTTATTTTTATTATAATTATTTTTTTCAGACATCATATTCTGGTTACAGTTTTCCTTCCCCCTACTCCTTCCAGTTCCTCCTCAGTGCCCCTCTCATCTGGATTCAGACTCTTTCATCCCTCATTAGAAAACAGATGTCTAAGGAATAATAATAAATTAAAACAAGATCAACAAAAAGCAAACAAGTTGGAATATGACAAAACAACAAAACCATAACCAAAGGAAAAGCATAAGAAATTCATATAGATACAAAGACACACATGGTCTCTCTCTCTCTCTCTCACTCTCTCTCACTCTCTCTCTCTCTCTCTCACACACACACACACACACATGCACACATACTAGACACAGACACACATGTTCACACACAAGCCTAGACACAGAGACACGTATGGTCAACACACATGCATAGACACAGAGCTACACGTGCTCACACACACAAGAATTCCACAAAACCCCAAATAAGAAGCCATAATACACAAAGGAAGTATAAGGGGAAAAAATGCCCTGACTTCACATTATGAAACAAAGAACCTCCAAAGATGCTATTGACTGTGTTTTCTGTTGGTCATCTACTCCTGGGCATGGGACCTGCCTTTAAGAGAGGATTGTTTCCCATTGAGACTCCCTTGGAGAAAACTAAATTTTCACTTGCAAGTGGCTATCAATTACAGCTATCTTCTGGGCTAGGGATAGCGGCGTGTGTCCACTTCTCTCAGTTCTAAGAGAGACCCACTTCCCTTCTGTGCCACCAAGTTGGGCTCCAGACCCTATTTCTCAGGGCTTTGGCTGTGAGGACCCAAGGACACTTGATGGAATAACAGAGTCAGCTGAAGCTAGCTTTCTTGGAACTGTCCTGGAAAGAGTGGAAGATGCTCAAGGAAATTCAAGCTGGCAGTGCGGGAGCAGGAAGCTAAGGTGATGAAGATAGCACTGGTATGTGGAACACTGGGGCCTCAGAGGTCCTCTATGGGATGGTAGAGAGATAACAGTTAAGGCTCCTCCCTAAAGGCCTAGAGAATGTGTGAACCACAGAGACCAGGTTTGAGATAACAGGCATGTACGTACAGTGTAAGACTCTCCAAATCAAAGATACAGTAGGGCTTTGTTGTGTCAGGAACACCAATTGATGCCACGTAACCAGGCAGGTGACAACAGAGGAATCCCAGTGTCTGGTCAAGAAAGGTGGGATCTAAGTGTCTAAAAACTTCAACCACACCAACATTAGCTATTTTCTCCATTAAAAACAGATATTCTTTTTGCCTCCAAAGAGACTGATAACATAAAAGATTAAGTTGGAAACAGGAAATTTCTCACTGTCCTACTTGAAATGACAAATAATTATAATCATACACTATAACCTTTTCGTTAAACATGTATAGGACATGATATGAATATACAGACCACATTAAACTATGTTTTCTATTAAGTTACCATTTCTTGTTGTGCTGTCTTTAAGGAATATATCAAAATTGACTGCATCACCAGCTTCAGCTTCAGCTTCAGCTTTGGGCTCCTGAAGTAAAAGTTGTGTGTCTCTTTTTTTAGTGTGACTCTTAAACATACAACTGCACTTTCAATAGCCAATGATTGTCTGCCTATATGCCAAGCTCCTGAGTAGGCCCTGAGCCTCCAGAGGTTATGTGAAAAGAATGCTTTCCTCCCTCATGGTTTTTACAAGGGAGGAAGAAAGCTATTGAGGTACTTTGTGGTTCGGTGCCGTGTATTTAAAAATGGGAGGTCATCAGTAGTTTATAGAGTGCCATAAACAAGTCTTAGGGACAGTGGAGACCTTCATGGAGTAAATGATATCTCAGTCAAGCTCTGGAGGGAAAATCAGCCCATTGATAGAGGAAAAAGTTGACTCTGGCAATAAAGATATCAGGAGCATGGACTAGAGCTGTCCACAGACATGCAGTATATAAGGATCTAGGAGCTACTTAGTTGAGCTGTGATATAGGTATCTACTCCTCCAGATTTTTCATCCTTTTGAATAGTCCTGAGATGACTCATTAAAAGCTGACTGTGCCATTCTCCGGGATTCTTTGTGCATTACACCCCAATGCCCAATGCTCATGTCTTAACTTGCTTTATACTCTGCAATGCTTGATTTTAAAAAACAGGATGATAACAGGTAGGAAGTCAGCCATTGACATTCAAGAATTAACCTCCCCAGGCACAATCTATAAATATCTCTGTGAGTGATGATATAAATGGTGCCTAACTTCATACTTTATTGGTTCACTTAATGTCTTAGTAATCACTTCTAGCTTCTATAGATATAGATATATGCTCTCCACCCCCATTCCATTTACTAAAGTGGTTAGTTCACAGTAAGTATATCAAAAGGGACCATAGCACAGTCTAATATTGAAACTGTGAAATACATCAATCTGGTTTCATACAGTTTCAAACACGTACCAAATATCACTGCACTAACATCCAATATTTTAAATCCCCAGTAATATCTCTGCAAGTTCAATCACCTTTGTTTGTTCTATGATAGGTCTAAGGCAAGGTGTGTAATCCAGTCCTGGGTGAAGTAGAAACTTAAGGGTTCTTTGGAAAGTCAGTAGTGTTGGATGGTGTTCTCTTGGGGAAAACACATGAAGGAGTGTTTTCCTGAAGTAGACACAGGTGAAAGACTAAGATAGACTTGTGAAGAAACATGTTCACTGAAGCAGACACAGGTGAAAGGATATTATTCTACTAAAGCAAGCACATGAATGGACATGTGAAGAAGGATTCTTCACTAATGATACACATGTATTGGTCTGCCTTACACTGTGTAGTTGAGCTCCATTTGCTGGGACACCACAGAGAGAAACTCACCAAGAAACTTCTGGTCACGTGTTGTCGTTTCCTGCCACTGCCACGGATTTGGGCTGATTGGCAGAGTGATGTCAGCTGAGACAGACTCATACTGAGGCAAGACTCATGGAAGACACATGATGTTGGAGAGAGTATAAAAAGGATTCAACAGACTCTGATGGAGCCTGGGAGCTTGGCTTGCTTGCATAGTGAAATGCTTGTTGGTCTCACATCTTCACTGATCTTTGCTTCACTGAGAGAGTTCTCCTGGCATCCCTTCTGGTCCCTCCCACTGACTAGTGCCGAGGCTGAGGCCTGGGTGTCTCTGCTAAGTAGTGCCACCGCTGCTGATTCATGTTTGTTATCTCATCTCTACTGAACTAGAGTACTGATCCATCCCTGAAGTGTTTGCAAGTGGATGGAGCTGCAGCTGCTGACCTGTAAACTAAACTATAGATTTCCAGACAATACAGATAGGAGCTGCTCCAAAGACCCATTTCTAAACAGTTCCACTTCCCCTGTATTCTTTCTTTCCCACTACCTCTGGTGGGTGATGGGATAAAAGGGAGGTTAAAGCATTTAAGAACCACCATTAGAAATCAGTTTTAAAAAACATTAAAAATACATCTGGGGCCTAAGATACATTGCTTGATTTCCCTTCTATGGTTATCAGTTCACCTCATCAAGTGAGTCACAGCTAAGGAAATGGGAATATGAGAAGAGTAAGGTAGGCGGACACTGGGCTATTCTCTCAATAGCTCTCTGTTCCTGTAGCATTTCTGATATAACTTGGTCTTCTCTATAATTCTAGCTACTGCCCAACAACCAGTGACCATAGATCTTATCAAGTATTCTTCCACCACGCCTCTCGATGTTCTCTCCTCCCATTGTCTTCTAAACTAATTATGCTTGACAGTCACTTTCTCACATGGCTTCTGGTATTCAAAGTTGTGGGTTGAATTGTGACACACACGCACACACACCCCACATATGCACACAAGTAGTTATGTTGAAATCCTAATACCCAATACCCAGCAAAGATATGGTAAAGACCTACTTTCCTATAAAGGTTTTGAGGGTAACTGCTTAAAAGTTAACTCTTTGCAGAAGTAATCAAGATAGGGTCTTTAGGGTGGGTCTTCATCCAATATGATTACCATCTTCATTAAAAAGGAAGTGAGTTGAACACAGAGACATTCACGCACACAGAAAGAACTCCAGGTGGCAGAAAAGTCAAGCTGGTGTGTTCCTTCTACAAAATGAATAATGCCAACGATTGCCAGCAAATCACCAGAAGCTGAGGGGATATAAAAGAGGCTCCCCTTTGCAACCCCCCATAAGGAGCTATTGCTTCCAACACATTGCTCTTGAAGAAGTTCTAGGCTCCAGAATCAAAACAATAGTTTTCTGTAAAAACTCTTCACTTTGTGGCACTTCCTTTGGATAATTCGCTTCCCTGAGGATGACTTGCTTATAAGGAGTACACAATGGCAGACGTGGCTGGCTTTACTGCTACAGAAGGAAAAGAACCACTGGCTTGAGTGTCTCTTTAGCTTTTGCACTGTGGGAATCGAGCTGACATGACACGATGCTACCCTATGGAGAAGCCCACATGGTGACACATCAAAATCATCACCATCACCTAAGTGACTGGTATCCTGCACTCTATACAAACACTCCCAGGGAAGGCTACAGCCCCAGTTAGTAGCTTTTAAGAGGCTCTGAGCCAGAGAAATTCATGCTTCCCATGTCTATAACTTTGACCCACAGAACCGTAATATTATTCTTGTAAACCATGGGATTTGGAGCCGTTTCCTACACCACAATAGTTAACTAATATAGGGTGTTGTCTTCATAATGTTTAATCATCAGAAAGTCTGCTTTTGTTTTCTAGTTTCCATCATTTATGCAACTAGTTTTGCATCAAATCTCCTGTCTTTTAAGCTCAGAGACTTTATATTTGAGTCTGCCTGATATTTACAGCCCAGTGTCATATAATCGAAAGCACATGGAGCTATCAATCCTGTTCATATACATTTCACATATACATGTAGCAGTACTCAATCAATTTCCTCAGCTGACCCTGGCATCCCATGCTTCGCTAACCACTCCAATGTTCTAGGTTCTCAAATGAAGCACACACACACACACACACACACACACACATCCTTTATATTTTGATATGCATAAAACAACTCAATGGATTGGCCACTTCCTAACCCCCACATGGCTAATCCACCTCCTTCTGATATTCCAGAGTTATTACTCTAAAACCTATATTCCATCCTGGCTGACCCAAACCCAGATGGGCAGCCCTCTTAGGCTGCATTCCCCTGGATCCTAGATGGCAGCTGGGCTCTCTGTCCTGCATCTCTTAAGTGTGGTGTCTCTCCTCTTCTTCTTCCTCTCTGTCCCTTGCCCAGGAATCCTAAAAGTCCTGCCTCTGTCTCCCTGCCCAGTGACTGGCAGCCAGAAACTTTATTTACCAATAAAAACCAACTGGGGGCAGGGTTTCCTTAGTGTCTTATGTGCAGATATGTGGATTCTCAAGCAATTTGGGGACCCAAATTAGCATAATATAAGCAGCATTGGGTCAAACCCACTACATACACAAGCTTCAAGTGGCCATTTTAATGAACCTTCCAAATAAGTATAAAGCAAATCAGACTTTTCTTCCTTGTAGACAGTGGCATGAATTTATAGGCCAGAATGCTGATTTCCATCTCAGCTGGTCAGAAAAATCTTCAAATAACTGCTAAGAAGAAAGAGTCACTGTTTCTAATATCATACCAACATTTCATACTCTTAGGTACAAAAATGAAGCCAGCGTGCATTATTTATGTACTGTCACATTATGTCTGGTCATTAATAATAACTGACATTCTACCAAGTAAATTCTGAATTCCAGAGAAGCATGGGGAAGTTACATCTTAATGCCAACAGTAACTCCCTTATTTAAGAGGCTGATCATCTCCAAAGGCATCTCTAAATGCAGCTCATCTGCCCATTGCCACCCTTGCTCATTTCCAGACTCTCAAAATCATAAGCTTTAATTCCTACACTATCTAATTACAAACCCAAATGTTGCATTTCACATTCAGGGGCCACATTTAGAACATTTCCTCAAATATCTCTTCTTATCACAGAGAATTTAAAATTCTCATTTTATTGCAATTTCCTTAAGTGACTTGCTTTCAAATACCATTTCCCTAGAAAGAAAAAAATTAAAAATATTTATACTTTACCCAAAAGGATTCAAACTATTCAGTGTACTGAAGTATAATTGTTACCATCTATTCTAGCTTGCTTTCCTAGTGCTGTGACTAAAACCTGGCCAAAACCAATTTAGAAACCAAAGAGTTTTTTATTTGCCTTCTGGTTTGCAGGTGATCATGGGAGGACTCCACGGCAGGGACACAAAGCAGGAACTTTTAAGGTAGGAGCTGAAACAAAGACCATGACAGGAATGAGGCTTACTGGCTTGCTCACCTATCTTTCCAATCCAGTCCAGGCCCACCTGTCCCGGTAGCACCACCCACAGTGGGCTGGGCCCTCCTACATCAGTTAGCAATCAAGAAAATCCCCACGGACATGCCTCAACAGTTGGAAGTAATTCCTCAACCAGGGTTTCCTCTTTCCAAGTGTGTTAACAAGCAAGATTATCTATCACATTGACTTAATGCATCTACTTTTAAATGTTAACTGTATATATTCCTACATATGATACTGTGTTCATAAGAATTTTCACACAATTGTATATTCTACCTTGATAATATCCACCTACTTCTCTACCCTGCCTCTCTTCCTCTCCCATTAGCCTCCCTTATTTCCATAATTTAATTTCTCCTTTCATGCTCTTTTGATGATTCATAGCAAATAAATTAATAAGTAAATCCTCCTAGGAACCATAAACAATACAAAATACATTTTTCTTTATGTTTTCTGACTTAATTCACAACATGATTATTGCCATTGCATTTATTTTACTGCAAACAGAATGATTTCATTCTTCATTATACTAGAAAACAACTACCTTGTTTATATGTACCCGATTTTCCTTATCCATTTTTCTGTTGGCTCTGTAGTTTAGCTATGTGGATATGTCTTCAATAAATATTGATGTGTAAATTTCACTGTAATATGTTGATCTAGGATCTTTTGGGTAGCTACATAGGCATGGTACAACTGGATCGTACGGTAGATCTATTTTCTGGGTTTTAATGTTCTTATAATCTTTCTCTCCCCTCCCCAACCCTTCAGCAATGTTCCCTGAGCCATAGATTCAAGAACTGTGGTGTAGAGCTGTACTTAAAGGCCACTCAAAAGGAGGGAAATTATGTCTGGTACTGGAAACATAGCCAGCTTCCTGAGTCTAATAAGTTCATGGACCACAGAAAATAAGCTACTACTGCCACTTTGCTAGACCAGTGTAATTCCTTACTACATTCAGAATTTTATCCTTATATCCAGGGATAAGGACAGCTACCACCCCTCTTGAAAGAAGCCTCTCTTTACAGCAAATGGAAATGATAACAGAAAATCACAACAGCACACAATCCAAAGAGAAAAGAATCCTAGGGCAAACAGCCTCATATACATTTATTTTCAGTTTTGTTTTCTTTCTTTTTTTATTTATTTAATTTTATTTTTTGTTTATTCACTTTACATCCCACTCACCGAACCCCTGATGGTCACCCTCTCCCACAATCCTTCTCCTCTCCCCTTCTTCTTCTCCTCTGAGCAGGCAGCAGCCCTGAGTATCCCCCAACCCCAACCCTACCTAGCACTTCAAGTCTCTGTGAGGCTGGGCACTTCCTCTCCCACTGAGACCAGACAAGTCAACCCAGCTAGAAGAACATATTCCATGTACAGACAACAGCTTTTGGGATAGCCAAAAGTTCCAGTTGTTCAGGATCCACATGAAGACATATGTGCAGGGAAGCCTAGGTCCAGTCTGTGTATGTTATTTGGTTGCTGGTTCCAACTTTGAAAGCCCCAAGAATCCAGGTTAGTTGACTCCGTTGGTCTCCCTATCCCCTGTTGGAGTTCCTATCCCCTTCAGGGCCAGCAATCCTTCCTCCTACTCTTCCATATGAGTCCCCAAGAGTCTACTGTTCGGCTGTGGGTGTCTGTATCTGTCTGAGTCAGCTGCTGGGTAGAGTTGTTCATAGGACAACAGGCTCCTGTCTGCAAGCATAGCAGAGTATCGTTAACAGTATTAGGGACTGGTGCTTGCCCATGGGTTGGGCCTGTTATTGGTTGGTCATTCTCTCTTAATGACTGACATTCTGAATGAGGTGAGATACAAGTTCACTGTATGTTCAACTGGCATTTTTTTTTGACAGTTGGAGGGGTAGAATATTTTTTCTGGTCATTTTTATTTCATCTTTTGAGAACTGTTCAACTCATAAGCCCATTTATTGACTGGGTTCTTGAACGTCTTGATCCTTAGGGTTATTTTAGTTCTGTATATATTCTAGATGTTAATCACACACATTATGGAAAATATTCTCTCCCATCCTGTGGGCTACATCTTCATTCAATCAACTGTTTCTTTTACTATATACAAACTTTTAAGTTTTTACATTTTGTTTATTTGGGTATGTGTATTGTGAACACACACATGCCACAGCATGCATGGAACATGCATGCATAATATCCCCTGGAGGGCAGAAAAAGAAAGGACAACTTAAGGAAGTCTTCTCTCTCCTATCATGTAGGTCTTGGGGTCAAATTCAGGCTGTCGTGTTTGCCTTTACCTACTAAGTGGCAGATATCTCCACCTACTGAGGCATCTCACCAGCCCCAAATACCTTTTAATTTATGAATTTCCATATGTCATTTGTTGACTTTATTTCATGTGTGGCCGGGATCCTATTAATCAAATTTGTCTATATCTACAAGCTTTCTCTAGCAGTGTCAAGATTTTCTCATCTTATACTAGGGTCTTTGATCCATCTGGTAGAAGTTCCCCAGGGTGAAGGCTATGGACCTAGCTCTATTCTTCGACATGTGAAAACCCAGTTTTCCTAGAACCATTGAAAAACTGTATTTTCTCCAATATGTACTTCTGGTATTTTTGTCAAAGCCTCTCTCATGTTCCGTTGAGCTACATGGAGTGCCAAGCTGGCTTTGTCACTGTGGATCTGTGGTATAACGTGAAGTCAGAGATGGTGATACCATTAGCATTTTTCTTTTTTTCTGCTTTAACAATGAACTTTTATGAATGGTGGCATGGGAGTTGTGGGGATTGCACTGGGACTGTAATTCACTTTTAGTGGTATAGCCATGTTCACAACATTAACTCTTTCAAACCAGGACGATCGAGGCTCCTCGTGTTGTCTTCGGTTGCTTTCCTTGTGCTTTAGAGCTTTCATTGCAGAGGACTTTTTTGTTTTGTTTTTACTTCCTGGATTGTTTATTCCAGAGTATATTTGGAGATAGCTGTGAATGGAATTATTTCCTTCATCTCTTTCTCATGTGTTTAGTATTGGTAGATAGGCAAGCTACTGGTTTTTGCATATCAATTCTGAGCATCACCAGTTTGCTGAGAGCATGTGTCAGAACTAATGGCAGAGCCTTCATGGCCTCTATTGTCACCTGCAAATAGGAAGGGCGTCTTCACTTCTTCCTTTCCTACTTGCATCCTGTTTTCTCCTTCTTTTTATTTAAGGCTAAAAGTACTATATTGAATATTAGTGGAGAAATGGATATACCATAAAATTACAGCAATTCCCAAGCAAAGAAACCAATCATTCCTTAAATGACAAGCTTCACGGGAAGTGGCAGAACACTGGCAGCACCATGGGCACTAACACATTAGTTACTGTGGGTGTTAGTGGGAAGGGGAAACGCAGAATAAGACTGGCGATTAATATTGGATGGCAGGGGAACGTTGAAGGAGAAAAAGGAAATACAAGGGACAAGTGAAGGAGTTTGGACTAAAATAGAATAAAGATGAGACATAAGAAAGTGGAGTCAGATAACCTACAATAATCCAACCACCATACCCAGCTCTTGAGTGACTGAAACATGGAGACAATGCAAATCTATGCCAGCCCATGTTCTTTGGGAAAGATTAGCAAAGTATAATAAAAATAATAGAAAAATAGAAGTGTCAAATAGAAGAGGAAGAAGAAAGGAGGACACACAATGATGATAGTACAAGACAACACTGTCCTGATGAACTGAAACTGGGTATTAAATAAAGGCAGACTAATATGAAGGGGCGAGGGCAGCTTAAATGCCACGTGTCTTCTTCTGGTCTCTGGGGATTCTGTATCAGTCTCCACACCCTGGAAGCCTCAAGCAGAGGTAACACCCAGCATTCTTGTTTTGAACATTTACCTATTTCTTTTATGAATATCAGAGATGAAAATGATTTGGTCCACAAATGTGCCAGCACAGGTCAGCTCACAAGAAGACCACAGAACACCCTATTCACTCTTTACCAGTACTCTCAAACAAAACAAAATGCACTCGTGGATTCTAACAAATAAGTAGTTTTTTTCACATACCTTGAAGGCCAATCAAGTTCAACATTCATTTGTACATTATAGATCCATGTATGACCATTAAGGAAGTGTCACACCCTAAAATGAAGACATGAAATCCATGGGTAATCTAGAACAGCTTGGACGTCACTAAGATATTTATTGGTGGTAAAGTCATGATCACCTTTATGTTCCTTACATTCTTTTCATGCACTGTGCATATAACAAAGGAGACTGAGAAAAATCTCAACATAAAAATATTAAAAAGTTGAAGGATATCTGTGTTTAGGACCTTATAAACTTACCTAAGCTTTTCCTGTAGGTGGAAGATAAAGAGAGGATTGGTGGTATTTAAGTGATGGAAAGTAACCCAGCCTGCATATTCTATCTTCTCGTGTAAAGCAATAGCTATAATACATGCAAAAGCAATTACTACACTGGACCAGAGAAGCTCCAGCCCTGGAGGGTAGATGATGCTAAACTAGCTCTAAGTGGACTCTTTCTCAGTCAGAAACAAGAAAAACAGAAGCTCTCACCGTTAAAATTCCCCCTCTCTGCAGTGGGAGTTCCTGTGCGGTCCTAGGACACACAGCAGCAGACCAAATGCGCATGGTCCTGACTGGGGGGCAGACTACCTGTGTTCCTAATCTGCGTGATGCCAATTTTCCATGCCTGTCCTTGAGCAACTTCAGCCAGTTACAGTTCCTTCACCTGTGAGTGATGATATTGATATTGATAATTGATATTGATCTCACTTTTGTGGCTAAATGATATAATACACATGTAGTACTTAATCTTCATTGCTAAAACCTGTTGTCTGCTTGACAAATTTTATTTTTCACCATAAACTTTACAAAGGAAAGCTAAAGAGTCTGTGTGGCTTTCCTTTACTCCAATACCTAGATACCACCACTCATTTCTACTAACATTTATACGTTATTATATATTAACATATGTGTGTGTAATTGACAATTAAAATGATTAGTTAATTATTTATTTATTTACACCCCAAATGTTGCCCTCCTTCTGGTCCCCTCTCCCAGAGTTCTTTACCCATCTCCCTCTCCTTTGCCTCTGAGAGGGTGCCCCATCCTGCACATCCCCCTTTTCTGGGGCATCTGGTCTTTACAGGATTAGGTACAGCCTCTCCCACTGGGACCAGACAAGGCAGTCAGTCCTCTGCTGCATGTGTGCCTTGGACCAGCTCCTGTATGCTCCTTGGTTGGTGGCTTAGTCTCTGAGAGCTCCCTGGGGTCCAGGTTAGTTAACACTGTTGGACTCCCTATAGGGTTGTCATTCCCAGAAAATTGGAAATAGTTCCACCTGAAAACCCAGCTATGCTGCTCATGGGCATATACCCAAAAGATGCCTAACCCTATACCATAAGGACAACTGCTCCACTCTGTCCACAGAAGCCTTATTTGTAATAGCTAGAAACTACCAGATGTGTTTCAACCAAAGAATGGATACAGAAAATGTGGTCTATTTACAAAATGAAATTCTATTTATCTATTAAAAACAAAGATATCATGAATTTTGCAGGCAAATGGATGGAACTAGAAAATATCATTCTGGGTGAGATTACCCAGACCCAGAAGGACATGCATACGATATGTTCACTGATAAGTGGGTATTAGCTACAAAATACAGAATGCCCATGATACAACCCATACACTGTGGTAGGGTTGTAAGTCCTACGTCTGCTCTGCCACCGGGCATGGCCTCTTGGGGAGGTGGAAAGTGGGACTTGGGGAATTTGACTGAGCTTATCACACACCATCACCAGGAAAGTGCAGTCCGAGGTGTGGGACAGCGAGAGCTGGCTCAGGGTCCCTAGGTCTGTTCCCAAGCTCTTGGACATCCAGGTGCCACAGAAGTCTCAGAAGAGATGAGAACAGAATCTGGGCCCCTGAAGGCTGAATCTGGGGCCAGGAGACAAGGGTGGGAGCTCCACAATCCCACAGTGGTTGTCCTTGGCTTGATGAGCAGCAGGCTTGGGTTTGATGGTGGTTGTACCTGGGAGTGCAGAGAGGCCTTCTACAGGAGATTAGACAGCGGCTCTGTAGGCAAAGGCCTTCTCCGTGGCTCCCCACAGCAGATCCTGATGAAAAGAGAGAGTCCGCGGTTCTGAATAATTTATTGCCATGATGAAAAGTAGACGTGCAAAACCATACCCCACTTCTCAGGGCAGGCCTGAGATTAAATACCTTTTGCAGGGAGGAATGTCTGGGAAGGAAATCTTATTGGCTAAGCCCTCCAGACCTCTAGGTACCTCATTAGAATGTCGATCTCTATCTTGAGCCTGCATGTCCATAGGTCACATTCTTTTCCTCATCTACATGTGGAGGGGCTTGGGGTGTTGCCCTTATGTGACTGATGGCCACAAATCTGTGGGGAGCTGTGGCTGGTGACAGGGGCCTGGTGCTCAGGAGTAGGCAAAGCTCCTACTGTCCCTTCAGGGTCTCTGGGGCTTCTTGCCTTAGCTCACTCGGGGACAAGACTACCTTTCATGGTCCACTTCCCCACAGACTGTAAGAAGTTTAACATGAAGGAAGGCCAAAGTGAGGATGCTTCAATCCCACATAGAAGGGGGGACAAAATAATCATGGGAGGCAAAGAAAAGAAGGGACCTGGGAGGGAGATGACAGGGAGAGGGAGAAGGGGACAGGATCAAATATGGGAAGAGGCAAGAGAGAAGCCCTGGGGGCTAGGAGAATGCATGGAAATATGCAGCTGCCAGGGGTGGGAGGTAGGGGGAACAAGACCTGGGATGTGAGAGGCATCCAGCACTCAATGTGAGTGACCTTAGTCAAAATGCCCAACAGTGGAGAGATGGAACCTGAATAGTCTACCTCCAGTAGCTAGACAGGACCCCTGGTGGAGGGATGGGGACACCAACCCACCTTCAAAGTTTTTGACCCAGAATTGTTCCTGTCCAAAAGAAATGCAAGAACACAAATGGAGCAGAGAGAATGAATAGCCAACCAGTGACCAGCCCAACTTGGGATCCATCCCATGGGCAGGCACCAAACCCTGACACTGTTACTAATGCCATGTTGTGCTTGCAGACAGGAGCCTAGCATGGCTGACCTCTGAGAGGCTCCACCAGCAGCTGACAGATGCAGATACTTAACAGCCAACCATTAGACTGAGGTTGGGAATCTCTATGGAAGAGTTAGGGGAAGGATTAGAGGACAATACTTTTTTTAAAGTATAAGCTTGTGAGTTTATAACACTACATGGATTTAAAGTAAATCAAATGCTTAAATCCTGTTAGAATGAGGAACATAGGTAGTAGGGAGTAGCTTCCTCACTAATAGTCTAATGTGGTATAGTAACCAAATTCCACAACTCCACAGATATTGAGAGAGAGAGAGAGAGAGAGAGAGAGAGAGAGAGAGAGAGAGAGAGAGAGAAACAGACTGATAAGTGAGTTCATTTGTCTCACCAAGATATCACTTCTGATACACCATTTATCAACAGGGAAAATACTGCCAAGGGCGGTAGATCTTTTCTAGGTAGAAGCTTCACTTTGTAAAGAAAACTCCTGCTTTACGGGTCCGTAACTATGTGTAGTTGAGCTGGAGAAATGGTTCACTGGGTAAAGTGCTTGGCGCACAAGCCTGATAATCTGAGTTTGGATTCCCCATAACCCACAGAGAAGCCTGACGCTGGGGGACAGAGTTACAGGAGATCCTTGGGCCAACTATCCCAGCATACATTAAAAAAACAAAAAAACAAAACAAAACAAAACAAAACAAACAAAGAGAACCTGTCTCAAACAAGAAGGCAAGAACAGACCCTCAAGATTGCCCTCTAATATCCACATGCATATTGTTAGCCCACACTCATAAATACACACACACACACACACACACACACACACACACACACACACGGAGGAAGGAACAGGAAGTGAGGGAGGGAGGGAAAGGGCAGGAAGGAAGGGAGAAAGGGAGAATGTTTCACGTAGCCCAGGCTGACCTCCAACTTAAAACTATGTAGCATAGTCTAGCTTTGGTCCTCTTCCTTCTGCCTCCCAGATGATAGAATTGCAAACATGAATCAGCACGGCTGGTTTTTCTTTAAATATATCTGAAAATGTCCTTTAATATCATGTTTTCTGTGGTTATATACTATATGATATAGACATTTAGAATCCTACCCTAGTCTACGTAGGACTATCTATGGATAAATGAATACATACAACCTCACCATTGGCTAATTTGACTTAAAAATGATTTTTTTTTTATCATGACAGTGCAAACACATAAGTGCTTTATGTTTATTTAGTCTGAATACGAGCTCCCACTGTCTCTGCTTTTGCCTGTTCAGGATGTGTGAGATTTGTGAGAAAACAAGTAACTGGCAGAAAATTAACAGAGCAGACAAAGCTGGGGGAAATGAGTTGGGCATTTTATGCAAAGCCTGTGTTTTGGCTGATGTTCAAATTCATTTTTTTTTTTTGCCCTCTTATTCATGTAGGACTAAAATGTGTGTTCTCTCATTTCAAGAGGAAGGAACTCAAAGCAAATAAAGGGATTGCTTGAATCACAGCAAACGTCTTTTCCAAAGGAGATTATATATGTCACATACAAATTAGATTTGAAATGAGAAGGGAAGAGAGAGGAAGGGATTAGAAACTGCTTTGAAACTGAGAAAAGGAAACAGTGAATTAAATAGCAATAGTAGCTACATGCCAACCTATAAACTCTGGCCAGGCTTATTCATAGTGTATGCCCTTGATACTATAAGTTGAAGCTATACACCCTTGAATGGGTAAGGACTGTGGAATATTAGAATAACACATTTTACTTTTTTTGTTTGGTTTTGTGGTGCTTGGATGGAACCCAGAACCTTGTACATGCCCAGAAAGTGCTCTACCCCTGAACTACATCCCCAGCCCCACATAATAATATTTTAAAGCAAGCTTGTCATATGCCTTATGAAAATGTATTTAACTCTACCAAGAAACCATGAGAAGAGGGAAAAGAGTCAAAAAGATTAAAGCCAGGGTTAGTAAACCCCCACCCATGTGCCAAAGCTGGACCACTACCCATGTTTCTGCAGACAACAACCTTGGAGTAGTGTTTGTGTATTTTTTGCTAAATAAATAAATAAATAAATAGAATTGTTTGTGACATGTGATATTATATGTTTGAGCCCATAAGTAAAACATTATAGGAACCCACTGTCTCAGACATTCACTTCCTTGGCTATTTTGAGACCTAATGGGGGCATTGAGCAGCTGTGACAGTGACCACAAGAGTCTCAAAGCATAAAGCATCTCTATCTGGCACACAGTCTTTGCTTATCTGACACTCGGTTGAGTACTAAGAACAGAAGATCCAGATATTTACCATATTGAGGGCTTTATCCATAACTATCCTCTCATCAAAGAGGAGTGATCATAGGAGGGACATAACATTTGAACACATGCATTTGCCGTTACAAGGAAGACTCTATGCTAAAGAGTATGTCAGAGGGACTAAACCACCAACCAAAGAGTACACATGGAGGGACCGATGGCTCCAGCTGCGTATGTAACAGAGGATAACCTTATCTGGCATCAATGGGAGGGGAGGCCCTTGGTCCTGTGAAGGCTCGATGCCCCAGCATAGGGGAATGCTAGGGCCGTGAGGCAGAAGTGGGTAGGTGGGCGGGGGAGCACCCTCATAGAAGCAGCATGGAGGGAGGATGGGATAAAGGGGTTGTGGAGGAGAAACTGGGAAGGGGGAGAACATTTGAAATATAAATAAATAAAATAACCAATAAAATATTATGGTAAGAAAAAAAAGAGTATGTCAGAGTGGTTTGTCTTAGCACTACTTAACACAAAAATGGCTGAATATTTTGCATGTCATGTTTCCTCCTTACCAAAATGTCATAATTTCTTCTGAATACTCTCACCTACAACCATGTTGTCAGACACATATGTCTCAGCAATCTGCTCCATAGAATAATGACGTCCCTGCATTTTAAAGCAACTTTTTTCCCTTATGTTTTTGAAAAGCTGGAGATCGAGCCCAAGGCTTCACACCCGGATAGGCAATTGCCCTACTTCTGAGCTGCACCCTCAGCTTTCACATGCCTTTCTAAGACGGAGCACATCAGTTGCACATGTGTTCCGATGATAAGAGTTCATAAAAGCAGGTGACAGCAGACGATTCAAACTCTTTACCTGATCATCCATGTCTAAACTTCCACATTTCTCTTCCCATGTCTAAATGCCTTCACATTTGAGATGGCTGCCTCATACTCTTTAAATCCTACTGCAAGTAATTAACAAGATCCTTTTGCCCGGCCCCACCCCACCCCACAATTGTAACAAGGTTTCCCATAATTCCCAGCCTGGCTTGAGACCTGCTCCTTCTACTCAGCTTTCATTTCTTATCCACTGTGGCATTTCCCATGAGTTCTGTTTCTCCTTCTCAAAACATGAATAACAGTACACATTAAAGATAATTGTTGCTCCTGGCACCACTTATCTAACTCAGAACAAATACCCAGTTGTACTTGTTAAAATTCAGGCCCCAAATAGGAACTCCAGAAACAGTCTCAGAATTCTTTATTAAATTAAATGTTTGTAAAAACTCTCTTGGGATGGCAGCTATAATTTGGGGCAAGGAATGCAGTCTGGTGATGCTTGACTCTCAAGTATTCAAATTATTAGATTTTGGAAGGATGTAGATGTAGATGATGTTAACTGTGTATCTGGCATTTATTTGTTATTTGGACCCCTCTGAGAGGGGATTTAACCTGTCAGGACCTGTGATCCCTAATATAAGAAAGGCAAATTTCAGTGTCATATGGCACAGTGCCAAGAAGATAATGGATTTTGAAAGAGCAAACATTTTTGTGATTTTTTTTTCCTTAAAGATCAGTGTGGTTTGAATATGAAGTTATACCAGGAACCTCCTGTGTTGAAGACTTGGCCCCAATACTGTAGATCAAATAAAGATGTGACTGAACCATGAGGGTTCTGACCTAACCTACAGGTTAATTCCCTGATGGATTCATAATTTGATGCTATGATTGAGACTTTATGAAAACTTTTAAAGTCGGTGCCCATTTAGAGAAAGAGGATCACATGAAGTCTGCCATGAAAGGACATGCCCTGCCCTGTCCCTTTCTTGTCTGTGTGCTTCTTGAAGATCAGTCGGTGAACTGCTCTGCCCACCACACTCTCAGGCAGAAACGACAGATCTGCCCCACCCTGGAAAGAAACCTCAGACAGTAAGAGCCACAGTAAACCTTCCTCCTTTCATTTGTCTCAGGGATTTGTTACGGCAGCAACAACAAAAGATAATAGAGTGGCATCCTGATGTCTTAAAGCTTGTGTTCCATTTTCACACTTTACCTATCTGATACACCTAGGCAGATGCTCTCAAACGTTGTACGTGCCATACTTTTGTCAACGTCCTAACCAGTTGTTTCATTAGCTATGATTTCAGATGACCAGCTGAGGAGTAGGCTTGAATGTTATTATCTAAGCAAGAAAGGCTATTTGACCGTCTGAGAAAGGACTGAGACAAGGTTACCAAACATCTTCAGGCAACCACTACTGGCCCAGGAAAGTTCAGGAACATATAAATGCAGTATCGCTGATACAAATTAGGAAGTAGCCTGAAATGGAGGGCACAGGATACAAGCTGCCAAAGAATCTGCAGAGCACCTGTGTCACTTCATGACATCAACCATAAACTTGCATCTGAAGAGTAAACACACGACCTAACCATGACTCCACACACAGCATCTCTTAGAGAAGAATACTCCCAGCTGCAGCCCTAGAAGCCCAATTCCTATAACCACTGGCTGCCTAATAATTGGTCCAGGCATAGACTCAGGATTGACTGTATTCATTCAAGCAAAAGAAAATAAGACACTTGACCTAGTGGTCACTGGGGGTGGGGGGACATTGTTTTGTTTTGCTTTGCTTTGCTTTGTTTTTCTGTTGTTTGACAGATAGGTTTTAGCTTCTCTGACTCTAAATTTCCTTATGTTGATGAAATGTTCTGCCCTGTAAGACCTAGTGAAAAGGAATATCTCTGTCCCAGTTACGATTTTGTTGTAATAAAATACCTTGTAGAAAAGCAACGTGGGGAGGAGAGAGTTTACTCTTACGACTCTTAGTTATATATGGACGTCAATCTCAGGTCTCACTCTGTAGGAAGGTCAAGGAAGGAACTCAAGACAAAACCAGGACACAGAAACTGAAGCAGAAACCATCTCACTTTCATGACCTGCCTTTTATACCATCCAGGAGTACTTGTTCACTGAGTCCTTGCAGAACCCAAGGTGAGCTAGGCCCTCGTCTTCCAATCAGCAATCAAGAAAATGCTCTACAGACTGGTCTACAGGCAGCCAGATATAGACATTTCTAAACTGAGGTAGACAACTTCTTAGATAACTCTAGCATGCATCATGCTAAACAAACAAACAAACAAACAAACAAACCAGCCAGGACATCCCTTTCTACATAGGTAAAGCCAACAAGATGACTCAGGCTAAGAATGTTTGCCACTGTGCCTGACAACCTGAGCTCAGACTTCATGATAGAAGAAGACAAACTCCAAGAAGTTGTCCTCTGATCTACACACACACACACACACACACACACACACACACACACACACACACACACACGGATGGTACATGTGTGCTCCACACATGTACACCCAGATACGTACACTAAAATATAAAAAAAAATTAGCTATGGTAGCTTCTGTCTTTCATAGCTGTAATGCAAGACTGACACAGGGCCCAACTCATTTGGCTGCCAACACCAGACAATTCCATGCAGGAAATTTGAGAGTAAAGCTGTCATTTTAAAATGACTTCAGTGGGTCGCATCAGTACCAAAGTACTGTCTACAGACGCTCGAGGTAGAGCATTCACCAAATACAATTAATTTCTGGAAATGAAAATTAAGAGGATGCCCATACCCTGGGTTAATGCTTCCAAGTGCTGGCCTCCAACCAAGAGGCCATACTTTGTTTCCTGACAGTGGATGCTTCCTAATGCCTGGTACCCATGAAATTAGCCACACATGTGCTAAAACTTAATTCATTTTAGAAATTGTCAAAATTAAATTAATTTTAGAAATAGTTTCATTCCTTGCAAATAGATGTTTTTTGGTCAAGCCAGCCAAGTAACTAGAAAGCCATGATTATCTGGAAATTTTCATAGCTACATGATTGCAAAACAGAAGTACTTAGGGGTCAAAGCTTTATGGCAAATATATCTACTCATTTAAAAGTGGCTATTGGATGCCACAGATATTAAGAGTGTATGGTATTGAATTGAAAGGTATTAATTAGTAAGTTATACTATTTGGTACATATGGAAATCACTAAGTAATTCCTACACACTGTCAAATATGAGTATATTTCTCTCCCACTGTGGTTTTTAACACTAAATGTGGGGGGGGGGGGGAGTCCCAATTCTAGCCAGTTGTTCAACTCCCTTCATATAAATTGGGTGCCTATCATTCAATTCACTTCTAACACTAGCTACTTGGCATTAGCAGAAAGCCCACAATTAATGACTTTGTCCCACAAGACTACCCATATTTTCGATGGTGAAATCAAATATAGACCACTCATACTTTTGACTATTTGACTAAAAATCAAGTTTCCTTGGCTTCCTCCTCAGGTTTGAAGGTTTATTACAAAAAAAAGCTCACAAAATCCATAGAAAATTTGATTACAGTTGCTAGGGGTTTGTTGTTGTTTCATTTTGTCATTTTTTTTATTAATAAAATGGATACAACTTAAGAACAACCAAATGGAAGATGTATGTTCGGGAAAGGTATAGAGGGAGGCAGCCCTTCCAGAGTCTCCATGGACACACCATCCACCAAAGCTCAATTATTTTTCTCAGCAACCCAGAAAGTTTGCTGAAGCCCATTGAAAAGCCAGCTGTGTTTATCACCACAGATCAGCATTCACCTTAATCCCATTGTTTGGGGACATTAGAAGGCCCAGTGGCCTCTGAGGTTAATTAAATCGCTGGTGTTTAACTCGGCTTCTAGGTTTCATCCCATCCAGAGATTGCCATTGGAACTGAGAGTCATCTCAATAGCATGGACAGAGGACTGGTTATGACTGACAAAAGATGCTTCTGTAATCAAGAAATTAAAAGGTTTTAAGGACTTTGTATCAGGAACCCGGGCCAATACCTTATCTATCTTACAATTCATATTTTACATGTCCTATATCTTATACATGCATATACCTCATGTAATATATACTATATCTTATATCATATATTTTATAAGATATTGTTAATATATAACATAAAAATATAAATTGTAATATGTCACAAGGTCACAATATGGAGAAAGATTAAGCTACAAGGTCAGCTATAAGTTAAAGATCTAGAAAGCTTCCTTTAAAAAAGCAACTATAATGTATGAGAGACACTTATCAAGAGATGGTTTACAGATTACGCAGACGGTGCTGGTACGGCCTGCTGAAAGTCAGATCCATTGGAGGAGAGGGTGTATGGAAAGGTGGTTCCCCTGTCTCGGGCTTCTGGTCCTCATTTCACATATTCTGGCTACTCACAACTCTGAGTGAGAATTCTGAGCAAACCACCTGCCAAACTGGCCAGAATCTAACTGAGGACCTTGATCTGAACCTAGAGACTCGAGTGCTCAATTCTATCAGGCAGAGTCTCAGAACAGGCACTAGCTACTCCATGGTCCCTTCAGTCTTGGGCCCTTTTGTCTGTCTGCCTCTGTTCTCATTTTCCGCATAAACAACTGAATGGGAGAGAAGGAAAACCCTCCCTGGTAACCTCATCTTGCATTTGTTCTTAGATGACTCCTAAGTAACCTTACATAATGCTGCCTCCTACCACACAAAGCTAAGCAAAGACAGTTTTAAAGACCAAGGAGACCGCAAAACTAAAACAGGCTGTTGTTCCAGCAAATTAAAAAGAAAAAAAAAAGTGGGGGGGAAACAAAAATCTATTAAGATACTTCCCATAAGGAAATCCTAAAAATTAAAGATGAGCTGTAGAAACTGAAAAGAAAAAAAAAACGTATAATATCTCTGTATAATTAGCATTAAATAGCTCTATATATCTTTATGTTCGGTCATAAGAGTCACATGAGTAAGCACAAGATTTGGAAACCTCACAGCGCTGAAGAGTGCCAAGGTATAATCACCACGGGGACAAGATCGGTGCTCTAGAAGAGTTCTACAGCTATTGCAAAGTTAGCAAAGTATCACAATCTTGAACTTGGGCTTTGTAGGCCAAAGAAGACAGATCTGATCATGCAACACACTAACTACTGGACTCCTCAAGGGGCTCCCTGAACACTGGCTAATCTGCTATTTTGGCTGTTATCGGTAACAGACTTGGTGGTATGTTGTTGCCTTTAGTCTACTAATTATTTTCTGCAAGGAGAAGGATCTTTGGCCTTACTGAAATGTGTAACTTGTGTTTACCATTTTTAATTTGCTATTCTTTTTTGAGAGAAGGTCTCATTATATAGGCCAGTTTGCCCTTGAACTTGCAATTATGTGCCTCCATGCTAAGTCTTATAATTGGAACTAAAGTGCTAAGGAATTATTGATTTCCTAATGCTGTGGTTATAGTTACTAACATTTTATGCCCCAGGAATTCCTCTCATACCACTCTCTGGCAGCCCAGCGCCCCACATACAGCATAGCTCCATAACATCCCCTTAGAACCCCTTCTCAATGTTTACCTTTGCATCACTGCTTCTTAAGACCCCAAAGGCTATTGATTTCATTTTACTCATAATAAAAGAACATTTTTCTTTGAATGGCAGCCCTAAGCATAACAAAACACAACAGGGGAATTGCTGCCTGATAGTTAAGTTGTCTTGAAGACGGTCAAAAGAATTCTCATATCACTTTAGAGTGTCTGAAGACACAGTCAGTGTCTAGCAATTGACAAATTGCTCACTTCGTTTTAGCCACAAAACTAACCTAGATCACCGCCTGCTGTAATAAAGGTCACTTCCTGGCTGTCTTGGGAACCAGCCATCGAGCTGAGCTCTGGTCAGTTCCACTCATCAGCAATACCAACACTCAACCGCCACCCCTTCTCACATTAGCATGCTATGATTATTCCCAGCAGTGGAGCTGGGCCTCCATGGTAACGCTCTTCAGGGAGCTGGGGAAGCTCTTTAATTATTAAAATGAATAATTCTTACAAACACGTTTAATTGGGAAATATTACATGTTAAAGGGGCACTAATGGAACAGTTCTGAGAGCCGAACGGAGTGATAGAGTATGCTTTTTGATGTGAAGTTTAGCAGTATATCCTCATCCCATCAGGTGATGCATTATTTAGTTGCTTTAAAAAAAAATACCTATCATTTTATTTCTAAGTGGAGATGGAATTATTGAACTCACAGAAACAACACTTTGAATTATTCCCATTTGAACCATTATAAAACCACAAAAGGTACATATATAAAGCAGAAACAGCAGATCCACCTTGTCTCCGATTGCTATGAAGTCAACCCAAAAGGCACCAAGCATTACATCAGCTAGTTTACACAGAAATGTATTTAGTTTTGTGGGGCTTGACTTCGTATTTCCTTTGTTAAGAGACAATAACGGTGTGTATTAAAAGCATTTGAGTAACTACCTACACATACATAAACCTTAAGCATACTTACCTGTGGCACACCACCATGTAGGCGTGTGATTGTCCATGTACACTAAGCATCATTGTAGGTGAGACCTCCATAGGTAAGCAGAACTCAATTGTATTAGTAACACATCACACATAAACACAGGCAATCTATTATTTCTGGCATCATTCTTGCAAATTCTCTATGAACAGAGTTTCTAGCATTGAAGTAGGGAAAAAAATGAGGCAAGCAATCTTCAATTCCTTCATTTTGAGATTAAAAGGCTATCTGTGTTAGGGGACATCACTGAACTATGGGGGATAATGACAGTAGAAAAATAAAAGATGGAAGTCAAATGTGTCCCTCCTTCAGCAAGGGACCATCCTCCAATTATCAGAAGTTTCACCTTCAACGTGGAAGCAAACATCTTGGAAGTCGAATGCTGCTGGCACTAACTCCAAGGAGGCACAAAACTAATTTTTAAAAAAAAAAAATAAATAAAGGAACTAAAGAAAGTACACAGGCAAGGTTTAAAGCCTTTTGCACACTAATTGAGACTGCACACTTGTCAGCAGATGATTGATGAATACACTGTCCACAGAAAAGGTAATGGCATACACCCATCCCACCCCCGCAGTTTTTCAAGGGACATCGAACTCCTTGTTAGCACTAGAAAAATCTCAGAGAGACCCAGAGGGCCACTGGTTTAATATTGAGCTGACCCGGTGCCCCAACCCCTCCCCCCCCCCAGAGCATCCTTAGGATTAGTATAGCCTGCTTCCAGGGATTCTAGCTCCCAGCCTCCACCTCTTACTGTCCCACAGTGTGCCCTCATTGAATTCACTATTCATGATGTGAAAGCACATCCCAGCATATGCTCCAAATGATGCAAATATCAAATTAAACTGCTGCTGTCTCCCAATTCCCTAGCCAGCTTTCCAGAGTCTTCAGCTTTCTAAATCACCCTCTTGTTTCGCTGGGTCTGTCAGGCTGCCCAGTCCTCTAATGCTGAAGGAAAAATCAAAGAGCTGCTTGACTGGAAAGGAATAATTACTATCAGTGACATTTCCATTAGGAAATCGCCTACTGAGCTCTCATCTTAATACCAAATACTCACATTAATGTCCCTGTCCAACTCCACTCCTGACACTAATATTTTTTAATTCTAATTCTAATGATTTATAAGGAAGGACTATAAATGGTCAGACTGTAAACTAGTGGTTCAGGAGCACTCACCTGATACATACTTCTACTCATTGGCAAATCCATGTGTCTGATGGCTTGATGTAGTAATTCTCTGTTCTGTTTGCATCATATGACCATGGTGTTAGAAGTGCGTAAGGTTCAACAGCACAAGCCACACAGATTATCCAGGAAACAGACAACTGCTTTCTAAGCTTGCCTTAACAGCCAAACCTCTCAAATGAGATTTTAAAATAAGTGAGTATAAAGAACATTATTTATTAGTATAAGCTTATCAGAGTAACTTTAATTTATAAGTTCACTTATGCAAGAATTTTATTAATATGTTCTTCACAAGAAGAAAAATTATAGAAATCATAGATTTAAATAGAATTATATAGTCAGTTCAATGTTTGATTTGTTTTCATAAATTTTATTTGCATAAAAACTACCTGATTCTCATGGCTTATCAGAGGTTCATCAGCTTTAGAAAAAAAATGGCAAGCCACATGGATGTAGGGAGCCTGCACTGCCACCTGGTTCCATGGTGATGTCCATGTCTGGGTCCATGGTCCTGATGTGTCCTGTGCAACCACTGAAGGCCACACAGATGTCTGCAATCTGTTCCCTAACCTGAAGCCGTGTTGGTGTTCATGGGCTATGCAGCTGCTGGGGGCCATACTGATCTGAGTGGTGTGTCCTGCCACCCAGGGCCATGCTGATGTTCAGGCCCATGTTGCCACAGAGGGCCATGTCTGGGTCCATAGTATAACTGTGGCCTGGTCTGTGTGGAAGTCCATGGCCTGGGTTACTCTTAAATGTCAGGGGAATGTCCATGGTTTATGCTGCAACCATTCACCACCACGATGATATCCATCATCCCAAGTGCATCAGACAGCCTCCTTACCCAGGTCCATGATCAGACTATAACTGGGAGCTCTGTTCATGGTCTAGGCTGATACCAGAAACCATGTGCAAGAAGCCCATAATCCACACTCCCACAGTCCGTAAAGAGCACGTAAGTTACTTCAGCAGTGATACCAATGTGCAGTTGAGAAAGGGATATGGAAGACTTCAGTGACAACTCCTACCTCCACCCCAACCCCCACTCCTTAAAAACAAACAAAACAAACAACAAACAGAAACAGCCTAGACAGGAAGCCATCAGAGTGAACTCTTAAATACTGTGATGGGATGCTGGGGTGCTGCCCTCCCCACAGATGACTTCCAGCAGGGATACAGAAGGGGAAGGACTTAGCCCCACCTAGGAGGCAGACCACTGAGAACTTAACTAAGCCCTGGTGAATATGTAGATGATACAAATTGGACTTTTGTTGACATCCCATTGTGGATAGAGGACTTCATAGAGTCTTACCCCTAGTGAAGAGCTAGTAGCAATTCATCACTGCTGAGAGAGGGGGTCTCCCCAGAGTTGAGCCCCTCATTTGTTATTCAATATGAAGTGGTCAGCCCAAAAAGCAAATACATAGCCCACAACACTAAATAGGCTCAGCAGTGTGTGAGTGAGTGTGTGTGTGTGTGTGTGTGTGTGTGTGTGTGTGTGTGTGTGTGTGTGNGTGTGTGTGTGTGTGTGTGTGTGTGTGTGTGTGTGTGTGTGTGTGTGTAAAAGAGAGAAAGAGAGAAAGACTGAATATAAATTAGAGCAGTTGGGGAAGTGTATGAGGGGTTGGAGGGAAAAAAGAGAGATGGGAAATGATGAAATGATGTAGATACATCACTCATATATATAATTTTTAAAACAAAACTTAAAAAAAGAAATTTAAAAATATTGTCCTAATGTCTACTGAAAATCATGACTACCTTATAGTCTAATTATTTGTTAAAGTCACCCCAAAAGTATCAAAGTTAGCCACATAATATCTCTTAATTACTTTTCTATAGTTCAGAGCTTTTCTCATCCCCTTAAATTGAAAGGTCATCTTGGTTTTTTTAGATCAATGTTTTCAGTTTCTGTGGTGTCTCTTTCTTTATCCTCATTTTCCTGTTATTTTATATCAGGGACAGGAACGATGTGGCACCAGCACCACTACCTTCCTGCCATTGATTCTGACAGCTATGGGTCTGCATGAACCTTCTAATTTCTTCTCTCATGCATTTGGTCAAGCAGCCATTCCCAATGTAAGTCACATGAATGGAAAACTATTTCTTAGCCCCTCTTTCATGACTCTTTATCAAATTTGACTTTGGAGGTTAAATCTTATACAGACTTAAATAATTGGTATGGCATTTACCAACTGTAAAGTTGCATTTCTTCTGAGAGATCTACTCTGATCTATTCATCTACTCTGGAAACAATGCCCATGCCCTACAACTGTGTGGTGTACACACGACACTGACAATGTCCCTCATTCATATTTCCATTGTCTTTGCCACTTTCAACTATTTTTCAAAGAAATTTTAATATGGAGATCTTGGCTTACAAAAATGTCCATGACTCAGTCATAAAAACAACGAATTTTTCAAAATATTCTAAATGCCTTTAATAATTGCCAAATAAACAAATGATCTGTACTATTGTTAAATGCTATTCTCAACTAGAAGACTGGGCATCTAGTTTGGTATGACAGTGCCAAAATAAGTGCTCCAATTTTTTTTCCACAAAATATTATTGAAAGAAGCAAAAGTTGAAAACATAATCTATTTCCAAAATTGAACTCTACCAATAGTAGTAGTCCAAATCTTGGAGGGATTTGTGCTATTGGCATAGTTAAAACACTAGATCAGAAATTATCTTGGGAGACAGAGGCATTCTTAGAAGAAAGAAAGGTCAGGACACTTTGACCTGACTTTTAGCTGTGACACTAAAGTGGACTTATTTCTTTTTTTTTTTTTTCTTTTCTTTTTTTTTTCTTCTTGTTTTTAAAGTTGTTTCCTTTCTCTTTTTTTCCACTTATTTTTTAGTTAGATATTTTTTTATTTACATTTCAACTGTTATCCCTTTCCCCCACTTCCCACCCGCCGGGGGGTCCCTATCCCATCTGCCTCTCTGCTTCTATGAAAGTGTTCTCCCACCCACCCAAGGGCCTCTCCTCCCATTGATGCCCAACAAGGCCATCCTCTGCTACATATGCAGCTGAAGCCCTGAGTCCCTCCATGTGTACTCTTTGGTTGGTGATTTAGTCCCTGGGAGCTCTGGGGTTCTGGTTGGTTGATATTGTTGTTCTTCCTCACATGTTCAGGATGGCATGTTCTTGACTTTGTCCAGGTTCCTTATTTCTGATGATTGATCTTCATTGTCAGCTTGCCTGGATTTAGAATCAGCGGGTGAACTTAAGAAGTATTTTCTATGAGGTTTCCAGAAAGATTTTACTGAGTAGGGTAGACCCGTTACAAATGTGGACAGTACCATCCCTGCAGCTGAGGTTATAGACTGGATGGACATGAGAACATGAGCCCAGCACTAGCATTCATTTCTGCTTGCTGACACAATCACCCAGCTGCTGCCACGATGCCTCCCCTGCCTTAGTGCCTCGTATCCTCAAAACGGGGGTCAGAATCAATCTTCTTTCCCCAAGTTGCTTTTATCATGTTTTGTCACAGGCATGAATAAAAAGTACCCAATAAATTGTCTTTACTCAATTTGGAGACCATTTGCCTAGGCTCAGTGCTTATCAGCAGTTGGTAACTATCTCAGTTAGGGTTACTATTGCTTTGATGAAACACTATGAGAAAACACTATGGGAGGAAAGGGATTGTTTGACTAATGCTTCTATGTCATGAAAGGAAGTGAGGACAAGAACTCATGAAGGGCAGGAAGCCAAAGGCAGGCGCTGATGCAGAGGCCACAGAGGCTTGCAGCTCATAGCTTGTTCAGTCTGCTTTCTTATAAAACCAAGGACCACCAGCCAATGGGTGGCACCACCCACAATGGAGTGGACCCTCCCCCAATCAATTACTAATTACAAAAAGATGTCCTACAAGCTTGTGTATAACCTGATCTTATAGAGGTATTTCCTTAACTGAAGCTCCTCCCTCTCATGATTTTAGCTTGTTTCAAGTTGACAATAAACTAGTCAGCACAGTGACATTCTTTTCTGTCCACTCATAACCTGTCCAGGGCATATTATTTGTTCATCATAGCAAGTCTAAGGTAGCAATATTTTGACACTAATTGCTTTGAATGTATAATAAATATAATATATACATATATTGCTTAAAGTACACATGTTGTGATATGTATTTACATAGCAAAAGAGTTAAGAAAAATCTATAGCTATCTACTATTGATTACCATTTCCTATCTTTCATGTGTGCATAAGCATGTATTCAACATGCATGTGTATGTATGTGTGTGTGCACATGCATGTGTGTGTATATGTGTGAGAGATGGGGGAGAGGAGCTCCTAAAGTCTCCTTTGGTGTCCTCTACAACATTATTGACTAGTCATCATACTACACACTACCTCTCTCCACATACAGGCTGAAAGTAGGCACTCCAGCCCAGTGTCATGGAGAAGGAAACACACACGAGATACAGAGAGCAGAGTTGTTTCTGAGCTCCTCCCTTGCAGAGTTCTAGAAGCTGAGCTGGAACTATATCAGTAGAGGTGCTTCTGAGACTCAAAAAGTGAGTTTTAAGTACAAAACAAGTAAGATTCAGGCTATGATAAACAGACGGCTTAATTGCCAATCCTGTGACTCAATTAGAGCGGCAAAGTGAGAGTTAGAGAATCAGATGCCAACAAATGCTTGCTGACAAGAGCCTGATAATAGTTGCCTCCTGAGAGGTTCTGCCAGTGCCTGACAAATACAGAAGTAGATGCTCTCAGCCAACCATTGGACTGAGCACAGGGTCCCCAATGAAGGAGCTAGAGAAAGGACCCAATGAGCTGAAGGGGTTTGCAGCCCCATAGGAAGAACAACAATATGANCCAGCCAGTACCCCCAGAGCTCCCAGGGACTAAACCACCAACCAAAAAGTACCCATGACTCCAGATGCAGAGGATGGCCCTGTTGGACATCAATAGGAGGAGAAGCCCTTGGTTGTGTGAAGGCTTGATGCTCCAGTGTAGGGGAATGCCAGGACAGGGAAGCAAGAGTGGGTGGGTTGGTGAGCAGGGGGAGGGGGCATGGGATAGGGGGTTTTCAGAGAGGAAACAAGGAAAGGGGATAACATTTGAAATGTAAGTAAAGAAAATATCTAATAATAAAATAAAATAAAATGAAGAAAATCAGATGCTACTAAACATCCTCTGCTAGAATGAGTCTGGAAGAGAAGTCCCTGCTAAAGTGGGACATTAGTAGAGGAGGCCAGGTGTGTTGGTGCATACTTTTAAGCCAAGCACTCAGGAAGCAGAAGCAGGAGAATCTCTGTGAGATCCAGGACACCTTGGTCTACATAGTGAATTCTACGACAGCCAGGATTGCATAGAAAAGAGCCTGTTACGAAATCAGCAACAACAAAACACAAAGGCTATGGGTACACCCCAATACATGTGCACAGGCACACAGTGCTGTGAGGAAGAAATCATTGTTCTTTCCCTTGATACGGAAGCCCTACGGAGGGTTCTGGGTAGACTGACTCCTTATACACAGTAAGGAGTCAGAGCTCCCGTGCACCAGAAACTGAGACAGTCAGACCTACTCAAAAAGCACAGATGATGGCTTAGCTAGGGTTTCTATAACTGTGAGGAGACACCATAACCAGGGCTACTATTAAAGAAAAGTATTTCATTAGGGCTGCCTTACAGTTCAGAGGTTTATTCCATAGTCATCATGTTGGGAAGCCTGGTGGTGTGCAGGCAGAGGTGGTGCAGGAGAGGTGTAGCTGAGAGTTCTACATCTCCAGATTAGACAGCAGGAAGGGAATGCCACACTGGGCTTGAGCATCTGAGGCCACAATGCCTGCTCCCAGTGACACACTTCCTCCAACAAGGCCACACCCACTCCAACAAGGCCACACCTCCTCCAACAAGGCCACACCTCCTCATAGTGCAACTCTATGAGCCTAGGGAAACCATTTTCTTTCAAACCACCATAGATGAGAAGCATTCAATGTCCACATAGGGAAAGGTAGATATCCTTCCTGTCAAAGGTGTAGATACCCACGTCAGGGAGTAGACACATTCCTGTGACACCATCTTACTGTTTAAGGTTCTGGCTCTAGGAAAAGAAAAAAGGAACCCTCCCTTGGCAGTGAGGATGAAGAGATAGGCTGTCTGCTTAAAGCTCAAGTAACTGGGATAAATTTAAATGTGCTGTGATGAAGTGACCATGAGGACTAATGAAGGTTATGTTTCTCGCTTCCCCACCCAGCTTATGATTCAGTCCTTCTTATCAGTTTATAAGTAGGCTGCCTTCCTATAGTCACTTGACTTATTCACGGCCATCCTAACCACAGAATATATTAAGACAATAACTTCTGCCATATATCACTAGCACATGGCTTTACACAAGTCCCACCTCCACTTCACCTGGTAGTACATGCCTGAAGTCCAAGCACTTAGCAGGAAGAAGGGATCCCAAATTCAAGGTATGCTGGGCCACATAGCCAGACCCTGTTCTCTTCCTTCCCACCAAAAGGACATTTCTGAATGGACCTGTAGAGGTTGTGTCTCTAGCTGCATATGTAGCAAAAGATGGCCTAATCGGCCATCACTGGGAAGAGAGGCCCCTTGGTCTTCCAAACTTTATATGACCCAGCACAGGGGAAGGCCAGGGCCAAGTAGTGGGAGTGGGTGGGTAGGGGAGCAGAGGTGGGGGGAAGGGTATAGGAAACTTTCGGGATAGCATTTGAAATGTAAATAAAGAAAATAATAATTAAAAAAAAAAAGAAAGAAAGAAAGAGGGGAGAGAGCAAGGAAGGAGAGAGGAGGCGACTAGGGAAAGGAGTTTAGTTCTTTTACCTGTTGCCTGTGCTCTCTACCTTATGAAGTAACATGGAAGCAAGAAGTTTGCCAATGTTTGTTTTTACTCAGTTCAGCTACTATGATTACTTACCTGCATCTTTAGGTTAATGTTCTCTTCCAACTAGATTCTAGGATAAATCATCCTCCAGGAATGTAGATGCTTGGGCACAGAACCTCTCGACAGACAGCTTCATCCCCAGTTTATCCTTTAACTTCTCCCCATAGAGCTTCTAGCTCCCAAATTAAGTCGGCAGAGGCAGATGTGCTAAGGCTATATATACCAAGCCTTAAAACTGCTTTTAGTGTTTCCTAGAGATTTGTCTCACATGTAGAATAGCTCCAAAAAAAAAAAGCTAGAACTTTTCCTCACATCAAAATGGCGCTTATGATATCCACTTTGTAGAACTTCATGAGGGACTGGGAGTGGGAGAGCACCTGCCATAATTCTAGCCACAGTAAGTGTGTGGCCTCAGTTTCATGAGCCTGTGGTTACAGTGAGGTCACACTGTCAATAAGAATGTAAATGTCCCTGACACATACCGCACCCATATAGAAGTATTGAAAGAAGGGAATGTGAGATAGAGGGAAGAAGAATGGGAGAAGGAATGGAGGGAGGGAGGGAGGAAGGAAGGAAGGAAGGAAGGAAGGAAGGAAGGAAGGAAGGAAGGAAGGAAGGAAGGAAAATGGAAGAAGATGGGAGGAAGGAAAGATGGCAGAAAAGATGGAAGGATGGATGGAAGGAAGGAAAGAAGGAAGGGAAGAAGGGAGGGAGGATGAAAGGAAGGAAAGAAGGAAGGGAAGGAGGGAGAGAGAGAAGGGAGGAAGGTGATGGGAAGCAGAGACAAGAGGATCCTGTAAAGGGGTAAGAGGTTAAGAACACCAACTGTTCTTTCATAGCTCCATGGTCACCATGAGCTGAACAGCTTCCCCACCATACATGTCCCACAATGACATTCTGTCTCATCACAGATCCAAAGGCAACAGGACCTGTGAACTTGAAAAGAAAGATACAAAACCGAGCCAAATTAAACATTTTATCCTTAAAAAAAAAAAAAAATGACTATGTTGGGTGTTTTTTAATCACAGTGATAGAAAGCTGGCCGATCTCAGCACAGAGAGCAGGACGGAGTCCTTCAAATAGCCATCCTGGTTATTTTAGGCCTCCCAGTGCTCACATGTAACTCAAAGAAAACTTGTATTTAAAAATATGGATCAAAAAAATGTATATTAAGTCAGTGGCCCAGAGCTATTTCAGCACTCGCCTGTGCAAGTGTCCTTGTTGGCAGCCCAGATGGTGCACCTGTGACGTCCCCACTTCCCACACATCAGCGAGGCACATCGCCACAGAGCTGACACTCTGGAGAAATTCAGACTCCAAATGCTGAGGAGTAGAGCATATGGCTTTCCAGAAGCCGGGCAGGCAAGCGACATGTGTCTTTACAAATGTCCCTAGCTGCAATGTGCTCCAGCTGCGTCGGAACACTCTGTGTGTCTGTGCTGGCTTTGCCCTCCTCTGTTCACAAATTAGCTTTTCAGCTGGGTTTAAGTACTGAAAACAGACAGCTTCGGAAGAGAGGGAGGATTGCCAGGCAGAACTGAAGAGCAGATTCAGATGCTGGGCTGGAAAAGTCGTAGGATTTAGTCATTTTGTTGATGAATGCAACAGTTGTGACCATGTTCAATCACAGATCTATCCATCCATCCATGCTAAAGCACTGAGCTTTCCATGTGCCTCTGTCAGGGGCAAAGGTGACATTCTTGCTCCAGAAGAACCCCAATTACACAGAGCATTAAGTGCACACCTCCACACCACAGTCCCAGTCACTATCATACTCCATTATTTCTTACATGGCCTATTTCAGACATGAGCATTCATGGCTGTACCAACATGATAAACATTGCAATGTAGCAACTCCCCTCTCACCAGCCGTCATCTTCCCAATCACTGTGGACCACTGAAACCTAGCACCCTATCATAGACCTTCACACATAACAGGCATTCTCTCTCTCTCTCTCTCTCTCTCTCTCTCTCTCTCTCTCTCTCTCTCTCTGTGTGTGTGTGTGTGTGTGTGTGTGTGTGTGTGTGTGTGTAACAGGGGAGTAAATTCCCTTCTGAACTTGATTACACTGGTTTCTCCTCTCTATTTGAACTCAGCTCTCCAGCCCCTGCATGAGTTTCCAACTTTACACTTTACTGTGCTCAGACAGCTTCTTGAGTGACTGAAAACATGACAGTTTGAGGATCCTTACAACATAATTGTTTTTCAAAATCTATGTTTGCTTCACTCATGTATGACTGTCAGTTCTACTGGATTGAGATTATTAACTGTATCTTTGTGCCTGGGAGGACATCTCCAGAGAGCATTAACTAATCATAGGGAATATGCTATGAAGATGGGCAGCACCATCCCATGGCTATGTGTACCAGATGGAGTAGAGAAGAAGGGGAAAGGGTGAAGGGCAAGCATATTCTTCTCTCTCTCTCTCTCTCTCTCTCTCTCTCTCTCTCTCTCTCTCTCTCTCTCTTTCTCCTTTTTGCCATGTGAACCTCTCAGCTATTCTGTTCACCCCTGCCATGATGGAGTGAAGCTTAAGATGAATTAGGCTTTTCTTCATTTAGTGTATGAAGGTATTTTGTCATAGCAATGGAGAGTATAGAATGAAATCTAGGCTACCAGAGGAGTTGCTGGTAATGCACATGGGGCTGGAGAGTTGGTCAGTTTGGTGTAACTCAAAAAGCGATAGAGATTCATATTTGTTAAATTACAAAATAGTGGGGGGGGGGGGGGGAAACAACCCTCTCCAAAGCTCAGGCACTATCACACAAAGGGACGTCAAAACAATGTAAAAGTCCAAGGATGAGGAGATATTCAACAAGAAATACATTATGTGGACACAGCATAGCTATTCCCCTTACACACTCATTGAAGCTGGGGTTATCTGTACAGGACTTGCTCCAGATTGATCTCTGCCAGCATTTCACCACGTATGGGGAAGGAACCTGTGAGGCCCACTCTTCCCTCCGGGCCTTTTGGCACCTAATGGCTACAGAGGGAGGGACGTCATTGTCTCCAATTGATTGTGTTCCAACAAATAATCTCCCTGCAATGACACTCATGCAAACAACCTTAATTAAGCTCAGTGGGACACACACACACACACACACACACACACACACACACGAATACCGTGAAAGTAAAAGAAGAAATTGTTGAAATGCAATGGGTTTCAGTGGGAGAAGGAGAAATAACTGGGATTCATTATATACATATATAAAACTGTCAAAGAATAACAATCTGCTTCGAGGCAATTTTTAAAGTGCCAACAACAAAAAAAAAATCATCTGGTCTCCCAACAACAACATTCACATACACATACTCACAGTTACAGTCTGGCTTCTTACCATCTCCTCTTCTCTCATCGTACATTTTCATAATGTCATACCTGCTTTTGAATGTTGATTTTTCTCTGGCATCATTTTTTTTTTTCATTTTACAGGTTCTCTCTAGAAGACAGATTTATTTCTAAGTCTTCAGTTTCGCAAAATTTCTTGTAAGAACCTTTGGAGATTTGAACTGCTGCTCTTCCTCCTCTTTTTCAAGTCCATGGCCAATGAAGTGTGCATGCAAGGATCACTGGTCAAACAAAGCATGTTGTTACTCAATAGCACTTCCAGAACAGAGCAATGGTAAAAGGTGAATTGAGACACAGCCGTGTATGCTTGAGGTCACACTGGGACCACCAGCTTCCTAGCCATGGGCCTCAGGTAAAGCCAGCACTGAAATAGGCAACTCTAGATCCACTGACTCACATGGACCAGGACCAGAGGGATATCTTGTGAGGCCAGAAACAGAGAAACAGAGGCATCCAGCGGAAAGAGCAGATGATGCTTCCAAGCTGTGTTCTGAGCTGCCACAATCTAGCTAGGTCAGCCTCACCCAGAAGGAAAGAGAGAAAGAAAAAAGCATGACATTGCAACCCACCAGCAACATGGGTCTAGAAGATGGAACTAAAAAGAAGGCATGACATCGATATGATTCCATTGACATGGTGACCATGTACAGCAGAACATCACATGGTGATTTCAAGTTCTAAGCTACTGGTCAATCTCTGTCCCATGGGAAGAAGTGATGGAGAAATGATGAAAACAAGTTAAACACCATCCCTAGCATCATCACCACCCCAGGTAGTTCAGCTAATCATAGGCTAAAGCTGGAACAAAAGGATTGTTCCCCAAGTGGGCCTAGTCCACACCATAGGCACTGCAACAAGTGTTTGTTGAGGGGATGAATCCTGGCTCCTGGCTCAGGATCTTGGTCCTGAGCTGTACACCACACCCACAGCACATCTCCACTTCTCCCTTGGCTTTCCTTATGTCTTATCTAAAAACATGGAAAAACATTCCCTGTATGATTACTGAGGTCACAATATTCTTCCAGTTCCACAAAATAATTCCTCAGTTAAATATGGTCTACTCTCCAAAGACTAATTTATCACCCATAAGGCAGAACTAGTCCCTCCTACTCCCTTCCCCCCCTTTCTAAAGATAAATGGGGTGGGGGTGTTTATTGAGAAGAATTCTTTCAGCCTTTGCTATCCAGAATGCCCTTTGATTCCTTTATTGGACCCTCTATGTGAGAGGTCATTGGCCTGTGGACTTTTTCACAAATACTGAAATATTGTTTTTATATCATCAAACTAAGTGCTTTAAGTTCTCTTTTTAAACTCTATATTTTCCCCCAAACAAACAAACAAAAAAACAAACCTCTCTTGGGTTTTCAGAAGAAAGTTAAGTGTCATCAGAAAATGAGATTAAATCATTTCTTCAATATTTCATATTATACTTGTTTGAACAATCTCCTTTTGCCTTTATTATCCAGTATATTTTTATTGGCCTAACAGTGTTAGAAATCATCCTTAACTACCTAAATATTTTTTAAAGTATGATTTGTTCTTTGAGATGAAGTTTTCTAAAGAATACTATTTTCTTTCCTATATAATTTTAAAACATCTCATTTCCTCAGATATGAAACCTAACTTGACCATAAAATTATACCAACAGATGAAATATGCAAAGATGGTAGAAATAAAATATTGTCCCTAGTAAATGGCTATCATCACAGGAATCATAACATGAATTCATCTTTTTTTAGAGTATTAGAAAAGGACCAAAAAGAACCTAATAATCTCCATCCCTCGGCTCAGGATAATGTCACTCTGAATTTTTTTCTAGGAAATTTGCATAACCAAAATATCCCATCTACATGAATTATGGAAATTAATAAATTCTGCTCCAAGAATGATTATTGATATTCTTGGTCATATTCTCCATGCTTTTATTCTCAGCTTACATAAAGCAATTGAAGAAATTCTCTAGGATTGGGTACTTTTATGGGAAAAGTATTTGTAATCGATTCTAATTTATGAATTTATTCTAACTAAATATTGCAACAGGATCCCCTCTAAACTATGAACCATGTGAAGACTTTGTATTCTACAGAGTTAGAGACCTGACTACAAGTCATAGGTCTTGCAGTACTATTCAGGCAGCTCACTGAACCATTAACAAACTTGTTGTCTGCCCTATAACTGTCTCTTATAAAACAGGGATAGTCAAAAACCCACCGCATCAGATTGTTGTTAAATTTAAATGAAAAAATATATGTGAAGATAAATACAGTTCCTGACATATGTAGTTATTTAATAAATGCTATCTTCAAACAAAATATGGGGGAATAATTTTATAACATTTTAAAAAGAGGTTTTTCCATGCATCATGCAAAAGCAAAGTAAATGGATTGATGAACTTAAATACATAAAATATAAAGTTTTTAAAAGATGTGTTATATTTTTAATTATTTGTATGAGTGCAGGTGTCCTCAGATGCCAGGAACTGGATTGCTTGGCCTCCTATAAATGGTTCTGAACTGACCCAGGTGATGCTGAGAATTGAACTCAGGTCCTCTGCAGGAACAGTATGCATTCTTAACCTCTGAGCTATTTCTCTCACTCTGTACTGGCTAATTTTGTGTCAACTTGACACAGCTGGAGTTACCACAGAGAAAGGAGCCTTAGTTGAGGAAACGCCTCCATGAGATCCAGCTGTAAGGTATTTTCTCAATTAGTGATCAAGNNGGNANGNNCCCTTNTGGGTGGNNNCATCNCTGGGCTGGTAGTCTTGGGTTCTATAAGAGAGCAGGCTGAGCAAGCCAGTGGAGGCAAGCCAGTAAAGAACATCCCTCCATGGCCTCTGCATCAGCTCTTGCTTTCTGACCTGCTTGAGTTCCAGTCCTGCATCCTTTGGTGATCAACAGCAGTATGGAAATGTAAGCCGAATAAACCCTTTCCTCCTCAACTTGCTTCTCGGTCATGATGTTTGTGCAGGAATAGAAACCCTGACTAAGACATACTCCAAATGTGAAGTTTTGCTTTTAAAAAAAAAATAACAAAAATATTGCAATCAAAGTAAAGGATAAACAGCACCTGAAAGGAAAGGATTTGTAACATAGTCACTAACAACAAGGTAAAGAACTGCAATGCAGAGAGGAAGAAAAATAACTAAAGGAGAGGAGTCAACAATTGAAATACCGAGGGCCGGTAAATACGCGAACAGATATTCAGTCTCACTAGTAATCAAAGAAATGCAAATAAACAGCAGACTGGCACTGATTAAAGAGATGGACCAGACCTGGCATCTCTGAGTGCACACCCAGTAGGCCAGCCTTGTGCACTTCCGGGAAGTGAACTTTGGAGCAAGCTTCTTTGATGGCTACTGGAGGTGGCACATTAAAACTCAAAACATGTGTTTCCTTTACTTGTGGGTTGTCTTTTATAGTCTGCTTACAACTTTTCCATAATCAGACAAAAACAAAATAATTTCTGGGTTCTCTTTTTTCAAAACTGAAATGGTTTACTTCCCCTTTTCTTGTGGTTTTAATGAGAAAAGCTCAAGCAGCCTTGTAGGGAGTGATGATGACGACGATGATGATGATGATTAATGATAATAAATAGTAATACCCCTGATATCACACAACAACTCAGGGACCACAGAATAGCCTTCTCACCCCATTTTCACGCTTGCTGTCAAGGCACAGAACAGGAAGAATTACTCCTCCTGGGAAGACCCATGAGCCTCCTGGCTTTATTAATCACTATGCACCTGCCATTGTCTGTCAGATGGCCCTGGGGTGGAAAGGAGGCTGCATTCAGGATCCTGGAGCACCTTCTCCACTATGCACTAACAGAGGCTTCCCTGACCGTGACTGGCCACCTGGGTAGTGTCTCCCTGCTCCTTGCCATGATACGTCTGCTACACATTCCCAGTGTGTGATGCTAGTCCAGTCCTCAAACTCCTGACCAGATCTCACCAATAAAGTGGGAGAATTACTGCCACACCCAATCCAGTAGTGACTCACATGATAGGCCCAAAAGCTTGGACGCAGTCCTGAGGCAAAAAGTTCATGGAAATTTAGTCTCCTGGAACTGTGGCATCCTGTGAAATGAATGCTCCAAATGTGTCCTTGCTTTAGTAGGTGAACAGATCTGTGTGCTTTCCTTCAATATTGTTTTATTATAAGTGCCTCTAAGGATTGATTTTGACATATAGCTAAGTTAGATTAGCCTCCACCGGTGACCCAATACCCTAGAAAACTTGTTGAGCCAACCTTGGGCTTTGATCTTTGTAAGAATGTTACTCATTCAGATGAAAATGCCTCCAGCGTTGATAGACAGTGATAGAAATCAGGCATTATGTTCTACTAGAATAGAGCTAGTAATCTCAGGGCTAGTCTACATAGTATACTTAGAACAACAGCTGAGTCACTCCCATACATAGGAATTTACAATGACCTAGGAAGAAGGAAGGTTGTGGTCTAAGAAGGAACTAGAGTAAATACTTAGAACAGCTGAGTCACTCCCATACACAGGAATTTACAATGGCCTAGGGGAAAGGTGGGCTATACAATAGACTAGAATTGGAACTATGCCAAGGGCAAGAAGCCCTTGCCACTAGCTTCTAATATTAAGCTGACATTAGGTGGGGCTGCTTTTGATCCCAGTTGTTAACACTGATTTTTATCCCAGTTTGTTCCTGTTATCTTTTATATATGCATTCCTCTGTTTTGTTGTAAAAGTCATTTTGCATCAGATAACTTCAGTGTACCTTGGATGACCTTAATGCATCACTTAACTTCCTTGTCTCCTTCTGTGATCTAAGTCTGATGCTCGCTTTGAGAAATTACATTCAGATACAGCACTCTCTCTGTGTCCGTGTCTGTTTGTCCCTTTTTTCACCAACTCCCTGCCCACCTGTACCGGGACCCCGATTCTCCCACAGGTTGAGGGGGGCTGGCTGAGGCTAGTCCATGGCAAATTGCCCCTTCCCCTCTCCTCTGTACTCCCTCTGGAAACTGCCAGGTGATTAAACCAATCGCCTGGTGGTGATCTGAGACCTCCACTTGACAGAACCTGAGTCCTGGCTGTTCCCACTCTCTTCCCCTCACATTGTCATTCTCTCAACACTGGGTACGTTTGTGCGCACCCTCCTTCCTTCTCACAAATGGAGTCAAGAAAGGCTTCTGGAATTCATTAATACTTTAAGATAAATTATCTCAATAGCAAAAGATTTCATAACCATGAGATCAGAATATAAACTTAAAATCATGAGGTTATTGTGAGAATTCAAAGCATTCAAATATGGATGAATAACAGAGGCAGGTGGTTAGTCCTAACATCACCTCAATGATGAGGGCCCGACACACACTTCCAGAGGACCCTGGGTCAGCTCTGGTCAGATACAGATATCAGATATCAGTGAGGCTTAAGGATTAGGTTTTGTTTTATCTAAAATTTATTCTAAACCTCATTAATACTTACTGAGCTGTGAAAAGTAATAGGTGCTTCAAGATTACCTAGAGGAGGAAGAGAGAGAGGAGGAGGAGGAGGAGGAGGAGGAAGAAAAGAAAACTGAAGAGACAGGAAATGAAAAAAGGAGAGAGGGGGGGAGAGAGAGAGAGAGGAAACCATCCAAAGTACAGAATTATCAACTTTTTCCAGAAAGAAATCCTCAAAATTGGAAACTATGATAAAGGACCTTTACTAATAGACTCCTTTATTCTCAAATCTAGCAAATGAAAGCCAGTAAAAAGGGATGGGGAACATGAGAGATGGTTATAAAACAAGGCTGTAGATCCTGATCACAGTTGGCCATGGTACCCACTAGAAGCAGAAAGTCTCAAGTAGCCTCATGCGGCTTAGAGGGGCAAAGGAGGCTCAAGACACACAGTCAGTCGGCGGGGGTCAGTGACAATCTCCATTCAAGGCTCACAGTCACTCAGGGATCGACATTAGCTCACATTTGGGGAATGTATAGGATAGGTTTTGCTTCCCAAGGAGGAAGAATTAAGTGGATATATTTTCAATCCCAATTATATAAATTCTGTGTCATGCGGTGGCTCCACTGTAGAGCCAGGCAAGGCGGCCAGAAGCTGTTGAGTCAGCATGGAGGAAGGGCACTACTTCCAAGGGACCCCAGCTGGAGACTTCCTGACAGAGAGGAGGAGGTAGACACAGTATATTTGATTCTCCCTCCCTTCTCAAGCTGATGATTCCAAGATGACCCTGGAGGCTACACTGACAAAGAGTGCTGAAAATAAAGGAACTATTTTTCTTCTCATTACTTTTTTTATTCACATTACATCCTAATCATAGCTCCCCTCCCTCCTCTCCTCCCATTCCACCCTTACAAATGCCTCCCCTCTTACCTCCTCCTTGGGTACCACCCCACCCTGAGACATCTAGTTTAAGGAGGACTAAGCTCTTCCTCTCCCACTAAGGCCCAACCAGGCAGTCCAGGAAGGGGAAGGGGATTCAATGGCAGGCAACAGAATCAGAGACATCCCCAGCTCGAATTGTTAGGGGACCCACATGAAGACCAAGTTGCACATCTGCTATAAATGGAGGGGAGCTAGGTCTAGTCGCTACATGCTCTTTGATTAGTGGTTCAGTGGGGGCTCTGTGAGCCCCCAATAAAGGAACGTTTTTCCCTGCCCCTCTAAGAAGTTTTAAAACCCTAATCTTTTTCTCTCTGTATATAAAGATACCTTGCCAAAACAAGTAAACACAATATTGTTTAAATAATTTTTAAGATTCTACATAATACATAAAAAAATGCATACACACAAAAGAAAATGCACACACATAATTGGGTACATGAGTGGAGAGTAATAGTCCTGGGAGAGCAAACATAAAGATGTAGGAGAGATAAAAGGCAATGAAATAAAACTAATTTGCCAACAATCTTCCAACTTGATTTAGTGCAACCCTACAAACCACCCAGGCTCCAACACTCTTCAATGGCCTGGCTGGGTTTTTAGGGTTTGGGGTTTTTTTTGTCAAAAGAAATAGAATTAGTGCTCAGAACTAGACTAGAGACCATCTGCTTGTTTCGATGACTAAAAGTGACCTGATAAATAAAGGGAAAGTGTGTCATGATTGAGCCCAAAGAAGAATCTCCCTTGAGGAAATTCTGTGTCAGATTTGCTTAGTAACACAGCCAAAGAGAAGATCCAAAAAAGGCAGACTATAATTAGCAAGTAAAGTAAAGAAAAAAAAAAAAATCTCATCATTTGGACTTGAAAACTCACTACGTGTTATTTAGCACACTAATATGTTGCCAAAAGCAGTCAGGCAATGGAAAACAAATCATTTTTTTTTAATGACTTGTATCTTCTTCGTTTCCAACTTATTTAAATTTAGGACAAATGACATGATCAACCTCCTCCGAGCCAACTTTGAGAGTTGGGGTTTTTCCTAGAGTATGATTTTCTAAGAACTAAAACCCTTATAAGTGTAACAGGCTTTTCTAACCAAATAAAGTTGCCAGTTGGTTCTGAGCCGATGGCCTTGTCCAGGGAGTTCTGCAAACTTTGTGTAGAGCCAAATACATAATTCTAAACTTTCACAATATGTGCTGACAGAGGAAAGAAAGAATTTTATTCTGGTTGAGTCAGTTATGCAGTGGAGCCCAAGGCTTGTGGAAGAACATTGCTTGGACTGAGTCATTTAGGATCTGAATTTGTAAGACAGGGATCAAAGTCTAACTGTCCAGGGCACAGGAGTTGCCATACCATTGTGTCACTGAGCAAAAAGAACAAAGCTAGTCAGCCATGAAACTGCGAATGGAATGGAGACTCTCGACTTTAATTCTGAAGTCATACTTGACTCGGTCCCATTCCAGTTTTGCTAAATATCACCACCCAGTAATGTCACCTGCAATGCCTGGAAGCCCTCCAGTCTACATACACGGCTTCACTGATTCCTTTTTGGAAATGCTAACAGGGCTTAGTCACCTAGGCTGCAGGAGAGGAGCGAAAGTGGAAAATACCTGAAGTTTTGTTATGTAACTGTAAGCCAGGCTTAACTTCCTATGTCTCAGCCAACTTAATAATAAAAGCAGTTTTTCTTTCTTCTGAGCATATGGCTTAAGGGAGAGTGGCGACTTCAAATAAAGTAGCATTAAGAGAGAACCAGGTGGCCAAGTGGTACCGTGCCTCCATGGCAAAATAAAAACAGACAGATTGAAAATGTGCAGTCCATGGGTTTGCGTTAAATATGCTTAGAATCCATCGTGCAACAGCAGTAGCCTAATTCTTGTTTTCAGAGAGTGCAGAAGGTGATGGGAGTGGTCAGCAATGGCAGTGCTCTATGTAAAATGCTAAGGAAGCCCAGGATGGTTCTTAAGCACAAATGAGCAGCTAGCCTGAACGTGAACAACCAGAGAAAGCTTTCCAGATAAGGTGGGAGCTCATCTAATGAATAGAACTAACATAATATTCCCAGCTGTAGAGAAGACAATGATGGTGGCCTAGGTAATTGGTTACAGCTGATTTCTCTCAATCACTAATTTCACAAGTAACTATTGAATGCACACTAGGCTTCAAACACATAGTAAAAGGAATTCCCTTCTTTGTTTTATTACACTCACAACAGCAGTTGTACCAATGATAACATTTAAAACAGCATACGACTTCTGTTTATTAATTCTGTCATTTATCCAACAAATACTAGACAGGATGCCTTAAGAATTAACCAAGAAGCACTAGACAGAATGTCTAGGAAAATAGCTAAAATTTAAAATTCAAATGTTTACTTGACGTGCTAACATGAATGAAAATCAAAATCAGGCAATGTTGGGCCCATAATTTATTTTAATTTCATAGGTAAAATCATACTTATTATTATTCCACTCCTTTGTGCTATAAAAAAATGTGCTTGTGTGCTAGTGTGTGTGTGTGCATGTGTAATATAGTGTAATATGTGAGTATTCATGTGTACATATAAATATGCACACAAATATGTCCATGCATGTAGAGACCAGGAATCTCTCACTGAACCTAGCATTCCCTGATTGCCTAGGCTGGCTGTCTGGCTGTCTGTCTGGCTGGCTGGCTGGCTGGTCAGTTCTATGGATCCACCTTTTCTCTACTACCCCAGTGCTACAGATGCATGTAGCCATGCCAAGCTGTTTTTATGTAGGTGCTGGGGTTCTGAACTTAGGTCTTCCTACTTGTACAACAGGCAATTTATAAGCTGAGCCATCTTCCTAGCCCCAATGCATGATGATTAAAAAATGTACTTACAGGGTTATAGAGATGGCTCGGACATTAAAAGCACATACTGCTCTTGCAGACAACCCAAATTTAATTCCCAGGACCCACATCAGACTGGACACAACAACCTGTAACTGGAGCCCAGGGGCTCCACAATCCCCTTCTGACCTCAGTGGGTATATGCACTCACATACATACATCCACTCAGAGATGAACACATGCACAATTAAAAATAAAATATTTAAATACAGTTACAAAGTCTTTTCAGAGATCTAGAATTCTATTCATATATAAAAACAAGGTAGTATTTTTAAAAAATTGTGAATACCATGTATATGATTTTATATTAGCTATACATATGCACATATATAAATATAGTTTTAATATAAGGAAGCACAATCCTTGGAAGATGCTTCTGTGAGCAAAAACTCTTGCTGTGCAAGCAGAAGACATGGGTTCAATCCCCAATACCATGTAAGAAGCTCAGGAATGACTGCTCATGCCTCCTCGTACTGAGGAACAGAAACAGGTGGATCCCTGTGTCTCATTGGCTGGCAAACCTAGCCAAACTTAAGAGCTTCCAACCCCATCAGAAACCATTTTAAGGCAAGAGGGCTGAGAGCAATGAGGGAAAACACTCAGTATTTCCTCCTTAGCCTCTGTACATACATGCGTGAAGGAGTGTACCTGTACACACACACACACACACACACACACACACCACACTAAAAGGTACACAGTACACACATGTATCTACCACATAGAGAGATAAAGAAAGAAATAATATATGTGGAAACAGGAGCATATATGGAAACACTGGCAGTAATATACTAGCAAATACTGAATTTGTCAGAAAAAAAACTTTTAAAATATCCTGATTTGATTATTTTCCATCTCTGTAGAAAAAAAACATGTCCACCAAGGACAATTTCAAACTATCCACTTTTGTAAGATTTCTAGAAAACTACAGTCTGTCTTCAGGATCTGGAACAGACAAACTCAATAAAACAGTCAGGGGGTGACAGCTCTTCAAAGTCGCTCACACGCTCTTGAATATACTAAAATAATAATTTATATTATACTCTAAAAGATTGCAACACATTCTGCTATGTCTAAATAACAAGTAAAAGAAGATTGGAGAAATGTATTATTAAGAAATACAGAGATGAATGGAATAATCAACAGTTCATCAATCAAAATGAAAAAGTTTTTAAAAAGAAAAATACAATGACAAGTTTGCAATCTCATAAAATTGTAAAATAAAACCAACTATCCTAGTTTGTTTTTTGTTGCTGTGATTAAACAATGACCAAAACAAATGTAGGTAGGAACTGGTTAATGTGGTTTACAAGTTATCATTCATCAACACAGGAAGCCAAGGCATGAACCTGAAGACAGGAACTGAAGCTGAGTCCATGGAGGAATGCTTCTTGTTGGCTTGCTCAGCTTCTTTCCTTATACAACCCAGGACCATCAGCCTAGGAATGGCACTGCCCACAGTGGACTGAACTCTCTTTCATCAATTATTAATTTAAAAAAAATGCTTCTACAAACATGCCCACGGGTCAGACCAGTTCCCCATTTGAGTTTCTTTTTCCCCAGGTGTGTTGACAACTGAAAGCTAACTATGACACTATGACACATCAGTAACTGTAGAAAATGTAAAGAGACTACACACCCCCTCATTAAATATCAAATTAAAATAGAATAAATAAAAGTGAATTATGTGAAAATATATACCATACAAGTATTAACCAATAAAAACTCACATGGCTACATTAATATTATACAAAGTACATTTTAAGACATGAATGGAGGAGAAATCCAATTACTGAGTCAATCTAAAAAACTTCTAACATTCACTCAAAAGAACAACAAAACTCACAAAATTGATAGGAATAAAAAACCTAGTAAAAATCACAATTGGAGTGCCCTCTCTCTTTTGTCAGTACTTGATGGAATAAGAATTTAAATGTCAGTGATATTACAGGAAAGTTTACTGACATTATTGATCAACTTGGCCTCATTGTAATGGACCAATTCATTGACAGACAGAACCTTCCAAATCTTACACATGAAGAAATAGACTATTTGAATAAATGTATGTCTATTCAAGATGCCAATTTAATAGTTAATAACTTTCCCAAACAGAAAGCAATAAACTCAAATGAGTGCTCTGAGGGTGTAGGGTTCTCCTATATATTTAAGGAAAACAATGGCCAGTTCAATATATTGGGGAGTGTGGCACCAGGTAGGCGTGAAGCTGAAGTAGTAGCTGAGAGCTTAAATATAGATCCACAAGCAGAAAGCAGAGAGAGCCAACTTTAAATGACATGGGCTTTTGAAACTTCAAAGCCCACCTCCAGAGACATACAACCTTCAACAAGGCCATACCTTCTAATCCTCCCCAAACAGTTCCACTAAGTCTCTATGTTCCCATCCACTACACTTTTATTCCTCTCTGATTTAATTCTCAATGTCAATTTACTAGGCAAGCTCTAACCTCCTCTATGATCAATCTATCTATTCATCTGCCCATCTGTCTCTCTATTTCTTTCTTTCTATCTATCTATCTATCTATCTATCATCTATCATCTAATTCTATATGGTCCTCCTTTATTTGTTCTTTTCTTTCCCTATTCATTTTCCTTTTAATAGGTTGGGACTGTCTTAAATGAGCAAATTATATATTTTTATCTCTCTTTTCATTCAATCTTTTGCCCAAACTGCCTTATTCTCCTACCTTCTGACTACACTTCCATCCTACTACTTTTCACTCTTCTGCTTTTTCTCTATCATCCTTTGTTCATGACAAGTCTTATTCTACTGTTTCCTGTCCCACTTATTCCCACAGTCACTAATACTTAAATGCACACAATACTGTCAGTGAGCCCTTACTTCCTAAAGTGATTTCCATTTGATGGCTAATTGTTTTCTACTTGATTATTACTGTATGCTCAGTGATAGCCTATGATTTTATTATAGCTAGGATAGTGATTGTTTTTGCAAACACTATTCTACTCCCAAAGAAGCACTAGAACCTGAGCCTGGTGCCCCAAAGATTATGCTAGGGAAAATAAATGACACCTTAATGTAACTATAACTTAGTCTCCCTTGAAAACTACATACACTTCTAAAAGAAAAGTGATTAAAAAAAAAAAAAAAAAGAATCCAAACAAGATCTAACCCAGATGCACAAGTCCAAACACAAAAAATCAGAGGAAGAAACAGCCTAAACATGAACTCATCAAAAAAATACACAGGTGGCAAGCGAACATGAAAAAAGATGTTTAATGCTATAGGTCATAAAACTGCCACCCAAACAAGATATCAGCATTTGATTAATATAACATTGAAGGTGTGAAGCAGAAAAGAAATATGTGGTTGATAGGGGAAGCCATGTTTAGAAGAAGTTTGAACAATTCCTTAAAAAAAACACAACACACACTTATCGTATAGTAAAACAAATACCCACTTTGGTATTTAGCCAAATGAACTGAAACTTGCATTCACAGAAAGTTCTGTACACGGGCTTATAACAATTTTTTTAATAACTTCCAAAACTGGGAGGCAATCATGATATATTTCTGTTGGTGAATAGAGTAATAAATTGTTCCATATCCAGATAATGAAATAGTATTGAATTATAAAAATAAGCTGTCAAGATATGAAGATATATATAATAAAAATTTACTAAGTAATAGAATACAACCCAAAAGGCAATATAGTATATGTAGCAGTATGACATCCAGAAAAAGGGCAAAAACATATAAAGAGAATATAAGAAGGACAATGGCCTAGTGGGAGATGAAGAGATACAAAGAGAGAGCAGAGGACTGTTAAGGCAGTGAAACCATTCTATATATTGTAATAATAATCTTTGTCAAAACCCATGGAAAACACAATGTTACAAGTGAATTCTAATGTAAACTATGACATTCCGGAACCAGTGAAATGCCAACATAGGTTCTTGCTTTTAACAAATATTTTTCTCTAGGGAAGAATGTTGGCAACAGAGAATATAATATGTATACACAGGAGGAATGTAGAATTTCATCCTTCCTGCTCAGTTTTGCTATGAACCAGTAACTGCTGTAAAGAATTTGTTTACCAATTACTTAAAAGAAACATGCCCAGAGACTAGTGCAGGGATACTTTGAAGCCAAGCCTGGGCCTCATAGAGAGGCACAAATGTTACTAAGTTCCAGGGTAGCAATTATACAGTGTCTTCTGCTCAGCAGAGCTCTTTCTTTCTCTCTGATCTAGGTCTTGCTTGTGGCTTCTATTCCCCTGGTCTCCTTGGTGTTTCAAAGTAGTCCTGCTACCCCGTCTCAACTTTCCACTCAAAAAGAACAACAACATGGCAAGGCAAAAGGACACATATTGCCACAGGAAAAGCTTCCAAAGGCCATTGAGAGATATCTGCTTCTACTCATTGGTCAAAACATCTAACTGCAAAATGCAACTCTATTAGCCCAGCACATTAGGTCTTTCTCTCTTGGAGAACAAGACTGGTGCTGTGTGGATGGGCATCAGAATCTGCCATGCAAAACCTACATGAACATGAATGGTTTTTTACTTATAAGCAAACATAACCAGGAGATAAGATATATTATGCCTGGAAGGAGAGGTACATCCTAAAACTTTCCAGTTCACTATTCCCATGCACATTGTTCAAGATTCTTATAAATAATACAACTTATAATAAGAGCTGCTAGTTATGTCCAGGTACTAAAATATTTCTATACATTTAAACATTTAAGTCTTAGAATATTTCTGTAGACATTATCGTTTTTTCTTATTATACTTGCATAAAAATCAATTTTCAAAAAGATAACTTGTCCCATTTCACACAAGTATTTAGTGAAACACCTAGAATTTGGAGTGTCTGATCACTTCAAAAACCATTGTTCTAAAACTCTTTTCTCTAAGATGATTCTTTAATGCTCAAAAAGAATATACATGCTGTTTCTTACAAAGCCTGACCATTCTTAACCCCTTAGCAATATTTTGTACGAATATTTCTCTTTGGTAGCCTGTTTCTCATTAAAGAATAACTCACACAATTTTTCTTCACTTTCTGTACATTGTTCCTGAATAAGTTTTAAGGATGACTTTTTCCTTCCCTCTAAAGGTCTCTTAGACACAAGCATAATATCTCCCTTGGTTAAGGGCTACATCTCTCCTACTGACACTACAGATTTCAGAGATATATTGGATAGTGTTTTATAAAATATGACAGATTTTTTTTAAACAGTCAAACCTTAGAAGAATGTGAACAAATAGCACTTAGAAGGAATGGCTTCCTGTGCTCTGTTATCTGAAGACAAAATTCCTTTTTTTATAAAATATGAACAATTCCTAGAGAACAGCATTTCTTACTAAGTACATACTCCTTGCTGTAACAGCAACAACAAAGCCCTAACTCTTTTCAGACAGATCTCTTGGAGCTAAGAAATGTACATACTAGATCCTAATCCTGAGTAACATTTGAAAAGAAGGGCTGGAGTTTTGATATTTTTTCCTCCATGGGCAACTTCCCAAAAGCATCCTTACAAAGAAAGGCTGGCTATACTTAGGAAATTAGACAACCAGGTACAATAATGGGTTGTTCATTAGACAGAAGATGAGACTTTCTTGTGCCATGCTTCTCACAGGATGGATCTTGGGTAATGGATGGTTTCTCAATGGAGACTCAGTAACCGCAGATTGCATTCTCAAAATAGAGTGTCAGTTTAAATATAAATAGATACCCAAAACAAGCTAGACTAGAAAGAAAACAGACTGGAAATCTCACTGATGTCTTCACAGACCCCACTGAAGCTGTGGGACACACTGCAGATTGATGGTTTCTCTGGGGTGTGTCATACCGTGCTAAGAAGCTAATAACTAGGATTTTCATTGGATAGTTTGGAGGTATACAGTACATAACTAAGTAATGGGAGATAAAAGTTATTTGTTAATCTAATTATTTACTTTTAATGGTTCTGAGCATTTAACCCAGGACCTCATACACCTGTGAAATATATTTATAGTCCAAATGTACACATACTGTACATTTCTCTCTGTGTGTCTGTCTGTCTGTCTCTCTGTCTGTGTGTCTGTCTGTCTGTCTGTCTGTCTGTCTGTCTCTCTCTCTCTCTCTCTCTCTCTCTCTCTGTCTGTGTGTCTGTCTGTCTGTCTGTCTGTCTGTCTGTCTCTCTCTCTCTCTCTCTCTCTCTCTCTCTCTCTCTTTTCTTTAAATTATAACAATGGAGAGTCTAAAGTCTAAAGTCTCATGCATGACAAGCATACAATCAATCAACTATGGAGTAAGCAGTCTGCGGTCCTAAATTATACAAAAAGATCTGGACAGGTAGTTTGCCAATGGGGGAGGCAGCAGGACAGGTTACACTATAGTTCCACACCTATTTAGAGTCTCTGGACACTATGGTGTTCCTGATTGGACAATATTATTTAAATTTAGCTCTCTGATACTCTTAAAGTACGCTTTACTCTTCAGTGCTCTGGAACTAATCAATTCCTAGAACAGAGTCTCTGGTCTACGACTAACAATCCTGGGGTATACAGAAATTTTTACCAGAAATTCTTGCCAAAACATGAACTCTTTTAGAAAATGGAAATGTAATAATTAACTGAGTCCTTATTTAGACAACAATTCAATATATTTGTCATCTATAGGCAATTTCTAGTATATATGTTTATTTATGTATATATACATATATACATACAATATCTCCAATGAACAAAGATATGAAAGTTCTCAATACTGTAAATAAATTCATGATCAAGTTTGCTCCATCCCAGAGGTACAAGGATGGTTTAACGAATGGTGACAAATATGATCAAAATACACTGTGTAAACTCCTAAAAGAATTAATAAAAAGGCCGGGTGTGGCAGTGCACGCCTTTAATCCCATCACTCAGAAGGCAGAGGCAGGTGGATTTCTGAGTTTGAGGCCAGCCTGGTCTACAGAGTAAGTTCCAGGACAGCCAGGGCTACACAGAGAAACCCTGTCTCAAAATAATAATAATAATAATAAAGATATAGATGTAATGAAGTATTTGTGATCTGCTTGGTAGGAGCATGCATGGGATTGACCTAGGCCCTCTGCACATATGTAACAGTTGTGCAGATCGATCATCATGTGGGACTTCCAACAGCAGGAGCAGGGGCTGTCTCTGCCTCTATTCCTACCTCTGGAACCCTTCCCCCTACTGAGCTGCCTAGTCTAGCCTCAGTAGAAGAAGATGCACCTAGTCTTACTGCAACTTGATATGCCAAGGCTGGTTGAAATCCTTGGAAGGCCTCCCCTTTTCTGAAGAGAGAGGGAGGAGAGGATTGGGGTGTGCAGTGGAGGTTGGGGCAAGGACTTGGAGCAGGGGACTTGGTTGTAAAGTAAATAAATTAATTGTAAAAAATAGAGAAAAAGGAAGAGAATGAAACAAGCAAGTGGTTGATCCTACAGATGGTCATGTATACTTTGCACTGAGGATTCATTCTGTGGCATGCATCATTGCTTGATTATATCATTGTACAAACATGCTGTCTACTCACACAAACTAAAACAGCTACAAAGTTAGGCAGCAGAACATTTCCTCTGTACGAAATCCAGCTTCATAGAGTTGTTTTTGAGATTATTGGGGGGGGTGGGGGGTGGAGGGCAGATAGAAAGATTGCAAGAGCCAGAGGCAAATGTGTACATCCAAAAAGTGTTCTCCAAACACAACAGGGCAGATGAACATATAGTACAAGAACTACAACGATGTGCGCCAATGCCATGCAGGGCTCTATAAAGCTGGAAACATGAAGCCTGAAGCTTGGTCTATTGTAAGAAGAAGCCATCTACCTCTGTTGTGAGCCTGATCTACTTAGATGAGAATGTCATTAGCTGGGGATGATTATGTTTTAAGGCCATAGATCTTTGTTGTAAGCTTGTTTTACACACACCCCACACATCTACTCACTCTTTAGCCATACCACAGTGCATATGGCATGATGGTAATCATGTGTGTGTGAGGTCCATTGCCACAGCTTGTGTCTCAAATCCAACCTAGCATAGACTCTCTGTTAGAAGTCACAGAGCAGGGAAACATATTCTATGCTAGTAATGGAAACTCCGGGGAAGACGTCTTAAGACAGACGTGTGCTCTTTTTTTACCAACTCTTTAAAATGCCCCATTCACAGTAGTAATTTAGTTGCAGACCTCATTTGTCAGGAGGTTACAGTCTAGACTCAACCCACAAAATGATAGGATAGTAATTAAGATCTCAGTGGGAGGTTGCTTCTGAGTTTAACCACAGCTAAATAATTGACAAGAGGTGATAACAACTGTAGAGAAGTCCAAAAATTATTCTCCTTTACTCTCTGATCTGGTGATAGTCTGTTTGTTATAAGTAAAGCTTTATTAGAACACACACCAAAAAACATAGTCTGTATGTTATATGTAAGACTTTATTGGAACACACCATGGGAGCGAGAGTAGTGGCACCAAAGAAACTAATAAAGTACTGATTTAACTGTTTTAGAACAAATGTACTTAACAGACATCTATATTCCACCCAAAAGGTACAGGATATGCATTCTAGTCAGCAGCCCAAGGAAATGTCTCCAAATAAATCATAAAATCAAGTCTTAGAAAATACAAATGAATTAAAATAATTTAAATATCTTACCCTATCATGATAAATAAGACTGAAACTCCTAACAAGAAAAAAACACAGAAAATAACAAACATGGAGATTGAACAATATGTTCTTGAATGTTCAGTAGATTACTGAAGAGAGAAGTAATATGTATGTGTATGTATATATATTCAAATGAAAATTAAAATGGAACTTATCAGGCAATTTGGGATATAAATAAGGTCACTCTAAAAGAGAAGTTTGCAGCTATAAGTGTCAGTATAAAAACCATAAGCAAAACCTCAAATAACTGAGAAAGTACCTTAGGGTCTTAGAATCACACAAAGAAGCCAAAAATAAAATGACTAGATGGAAATAATAACGAAGAGCAGGGCAGATGTTCATGAAACAGAATTTAAAGGACAACATAAATAATGACTAGAATAACTAAAAATATATATGAAATAAATATTAAAATGTATGTTAAAAAATAAACCTAAAATACAGAAATATATTCACACACAAAATTGACAAATCTTTACTCAAACTAACCAAAGGAAAGAGAGAAGATCCAAATGAGTAAAAGTATAGATGAAATGGGGACATCACAACAACCAAGGGAAATCAATGTATCACTGGAGGCTACCTTGAAAGTCCATGTTCCATTAGATGGGACATTATAGGAGAAATGGGTAAGTTCTAAATGTATATGACCTACCAAAATGGAAATTAAAACAAGAGGCTATAAACAATCTTAACAAACCTATAGGAAGTGATCATATGGAAGCAATAACAAAACATCTCCCAATGACAAAAATCTCTAGACCAGATAGATTCGCTGCTGAAAACTACCAGACATTTAAAGGTGAACTAATGCTGATGCCTCTCAAATTGTTCCATAAAATAGAAAGAAAAAGAACACTGTGAACCTGTCTCTAAGTCAAGTACTGCCCTCATAGCAGAACTTGACATGAACACATACACACAAACATACACACACACACACACACACACACACACACACACACACAATTGTAGACCAGTTTCTGTGATTAACATGGGTGTAAATGTTCTCAACAAAATGGTTGTAAATTTAACAACAGACTTCATAAAAATAGAAAATTGTATTTTATCACATAAATGGACTTAAGGACTAAAATTATATTATCAACTTTCTAGATGAAGACAAGGGGGTTGAGAAAAATTAATATCCCCTCATCATAGAGCCCTGAAGAAGCAAGAACAGAAGAAACACATTTCTTCTGAAATCAAGAGTGAGACAAGGGCATAAACTCTCTCCCTTGAGATTCAGAGTGAAACAATAGTGTCCAGGGGCTAGAGAGTGGAGGAAGATGGATGGTCAAATATCTAAAGTTTCAGTAATGCACAATGAATAAACTTCAGAGAAACAACGTGCAGCAAAATGACTTTAGTTAACTGCATGGTGGTTATCAACTTGCCTGGATCTATACCAACAAAAATACAAGCAGCTGGGTCTTCCCATGAGGAAATTTCTTGATCTTAGTATTTGAAGTGATGGGACATATACTAGATGCAATTTTTTAAAAACATAGAAGGAAATTACTTTTTGCTTACTTGCCTTCACTCTACTGACAAGATCATCTACTCTGTTGCAGTCACTGCTGCATTCCTTCACTGCACTGATATTAGAACCAGGTTTGGCTGGCTGGCTCCCAATATAGAATGGAGACAAGCAGCTCTCCAGGGATCCTCCGGGTCTTCAGTGCCAAATTGGCACTACCTAATGGACTAAGCAACTATTGGACTCTTAGCCTCTCTGGTGTGAAGCAACCACATCATACCATGTAAACTAATCTAATAAAAGCCATATATGTATGTCTCTGTGTGTGTATGGTTTTTTTTAAATGTATGTATTTATGTATGTATGTATACAAAAATTGGTCTGTGGTCTATGATTTTTGTGTGTTTATGTGTGTATATGATCATGTCAAGTTCTGGTATGAGAGCAGTGTGTGTGTGTGTGTGTGTGTGTGTGTGTGTGTGCGTAATTTTATACTAGAGAACCCTGGTGAATACAGTAAAATGTTCTCACCACAAAAACACAAAAGAGGATGGTCTATGAAGCATTGAAAATATTATCTTACCTATAGCTATTTGCTCACTACGTGTGTGTGTGTGTGTGTGTGTGTGTGTGTGTGTGTGTGATTGTGTTTCAGGATGTGTGCTTTTGTACCATAATGGAGCAAGGGAAAATGGAAAAGATGAGAGGAAAACAGAAAGAGATAGGGGGAAGAAGAAAAGGAGAGAGGGAACTTGGGGGAGTCGTAGATCCTTGGCCAAACACATAAACAAAGAACCATGACTTTTTCTACATAAGTGTTGTTTCTTGTAGCTGCTACGTAGGCATCCCTGCACAGATTTTGCAGGGTCTAGTCATAGGGGTTTCTAAGTATAATGGAAGTTAAGTCTCAGCCTCACATAACAGTTTTGTGAGAGAGTTGGGGTTACTGATTTGGAAAGAGTTGCACCTCATGAACAAGACAGAATAGGTAAATTTGTAGAATTCAGAAAACTTAAAGTAACTGATTCTCTCAAACTTCACTGATCCCCCTTTATTAGCAAAAGCAATCTTTGCCTCCCTCTTTGAGAAAAACGTCAACTGTCTAAGTTGAAAGCCTTGTACCATTGCTTTGAGAGTCGCCAGTTCTTACTCTCTATCCATCATCTCCCTATTGCTTACAAACCTATAACAAAAATAAGATCCCTGCCAGGAGGAAGGAGTTGACATGCCAACGGAACTGCAAGATTGTATAAATTTATTCCACATATCCTCAGGGGTATGTGTGGAAGTGGAGTCAGATGAGATAAACAGCTTTGAGGGGAGAAGTGATTTATGGGCCTGGCATTTTTATATGAGTGCACTTAACAGATTTTGGACTCACTGTGCTGTCTGAATCATTAGCTGTGGCTCTGACTGTTCAACTAATTAACAAAACTCACTCTTAATTGGGCTGAACTGAAGCTGGTGGTAAAAGTCCCTTGACAAAATGTGCATGAGGGAACCTAATGATGGAGTAGGCAGGACTTCCTAGTGTCCGCTTACTGATGAACAAAGTATCAGGGTTGTCTTGCAGGACCCTAGTGTCTGTCTCTTGTGGGCCAGAAATGCAGATGGAAGGAACAGTTGTCAAAATATTTTCTCACTTCAGTAGCAACCATGAGATCTTGAGTAGCATCAACCGAGTAATGCCTTAACTCTATAAGATACATGGTGGTAATAGTCATGAAGATAGACAATAGTCTTAAGTGACACTCAGAATGAAATGATCTATGTAGGTCTCTTTCATAGGTTATTTTATTTATTTTTAAACTTAATTTTTTTTTTCAAGACAGAATTTGTGTAGCCATGGCTGTCCTGGAATTCACTACGTAGACTTATTGGCCTCTGCTTCTGACTCCAGAATGCTGAGATTAAAGGCATATGTCACAATGCCCAGCTTGAGTTTTAAATTTTTAACTAGAAAAGGTTTTCCTGTGAGGTTTTCCAGAGAAGTCTGTTTTTGCCAATTCCCCCTCCCCTCCTCTCCTTCATCCCCCTGTATACCCACTTCCTTGTACCTCTCTTTCCACATCAAAGTCCCATGTGACGTATTTTACTCCATACTTCCTTAATGCACACTCCCTCTTGTGTTCTCTTTTCTAGTTTCAAGCCTATGCCTGCGGCCATACCAACATACAGACATATAAGCATTATGAACTAGGACCCATATATGAAAGAAACCAGACATGCCAGATACAGAAAGGAACACCTGTGCTCCTGGATTGTCAGAAGTACTACTGTATTTAATACAAATCTCGAACAAAGGTCCAGTGACACTGTTTGAAGAATTATACAAATCCATCTATAAACTCAAATGGAAGCAGAAAAGTCACAAATACCAAATAATCCTTAAAAGAAACAACATTGCTGGTGGTATCACAATGCCAGGCTTCAAACTATACAATAGAACTGTAATAACAAAGACATCATGGCCCTGGAATAAAAAGACAAGTAGAGCAATGGAACAGAACAGAGAACCCATAAGTAAACCCACATAGCTACAGCTGCCAATTCATCAGAATTGGCAATTCACCAAAAACATACATTAGGGGAAAGACAGTCAATTTAACGTATAGTAGTGGCAAGGCTGCATATCCACCTACAGAAGAGAAACCCAGATCTGCAGTTTGCATCTTAGACAGAAGTCAATTCAAAGTGAAGCTAAGATCTTAATCTAAAAACTTAACTACTCCAGTCCCTTGCCCTGCTCTAACTAACTGAGGAGTCACATTCATGGTCTTTCTTGATGCTCAGTTTCTTAGCAGACAGCACCCTTTCCCTGACTCAAGCCCAGGAACTCTGTACTTGTGAGATTTCTTAGTGAATCCCCTAAGGCCTCTCACCCTATGCCATGAACACAGAGAAAGGGGATGGAAGAGGCCCGACAAGTAACCGCACATGTGAACATTCTAGATAAGACCCTAAGACCCTCCACTCTGACCCTACATTGCTTTTCCCTAAGCCCAACCACAGCAGCCAACAGTACATCTCTGTGCTAAGTCCCATTGGCACTGCCCTCTTCCCATACCTAACCCCAGTATCTTGCCCACATACTGTACCACACATTCTTGAGTCTACACCACCCCTGTCCCAGTACCTCACAGGACAATCTCACAGACTGACTGTAAGACCCCAGTGACACTCCAGTAACCATAAAAATTGGAATCATCTCAGCCACTAAATAAAAAAATCATCACTTTAGCATCTGTGCTGTGATAGTTTTACATCAATTTAACATAAGCTAAAATCATAAGAGAAGAGGGATCATCAATTAAGAAAATGCTTCCATAAGATCAGGCTATGGGCAAGCCTTAGGACATTTTCTTAATTAGTAATTGATTGGGGGTGGTCCAGCCCATTGTGGGTAGTGCCATCCCTGTGTAGATGGTCCTGAATTCTATAAGAAAGTAAGCTGAGCAAGCCAGGATGAGCAAGTTAGTAAGCAGCACCTCTCTATAGCCTCTGCAAAAGCTTCTGCCTCCAGGTCCCTGCCATGTTTGATTTCATCTCCTGTCTTCCTTTGATGATTAACGGTGATATGGAATAAACCAAATAAATCCTTTCATCCCCAAATTGCTTTTGTTTATGGTCTTTCATCACAACAATAGAAAACCTAGCTAAGGAAGTTCTGAAGGAATGATCTGTAAGCTCCTTGCATGTGATCTGAAATCAGCCAAGTTTTGCTAATAGAAAAACAGAGCCAAACTCCCAGTCAGCATAGATGGACAGACAAAATTAACAAACAAACTCCATATACCCCGGTACCATTGCAAAAGCACAAAAAATATAAAATATAGCAATAGTACAGGAAAAAAAAAAAAAAAAAAAACACCCAGCAGCTCTACGGAAACATTCATCTGATTTTTTTCTCCAATGACTCTCTAAGGTGGGACCACTCATGAGCACATAGGCGACAGAAGTGGCAGAGCAGCTGGGACAGGGTACTACGGAGCAACATCAGGTCACAGGAGGTAGGGCTGTTCCACAGCCTACTGTGTACCTTTCCTGCAAGGGAAGAGCTTGCCTCCATGAAGTATCAGACCCCAGGAATCAGGTGAAAACTAAAGAACTATTCAAAGGATCAACCAAACCAGGAGCTGGTTCTTTTAGAAAATCAACAAGATAGATAAACCCTTAGCCAGACTAACTAGAGGGCACAACTACAGTATCCTAATTTAAAAAATCAGAAATGAAAAGGGAGATATAACAACAGAATCTGAGGAAATCCAAAAAAATCATCAGACACTGTTACAAAAACCTATACTCAACACAACTGGAAAACCTGGATGAAATGGACAATTATCTAAACAGATACCAGGTACCAAAGTTAAATCAGGACCAGATTAAAAATCTAAACAGTCCCATATCCCCTAAAGAAATAGAAACAGTCATTAATAGTCTCCCAACCCAAAAAAAGC
>NC_034590.1:133735030-133738200 GCF_900095145.1 Mus pahari | reverse complement strand
TGAGAAAGAAATTAGGGAAACAACACCCTTCACAATAGTCACAAATAATATAAAATACCTTGGTGTGACTCTAACTAAGGAAGTGAAAGATTTGTATGATAAGAACCTCAAGTCTCTGAATAAAAAATTCGAAGATCTCACAAGATCGAAAGATCTCCCACGCTCATGGATTGGCAGGATTAATATAGTCAAAATGGCTATCTTACCAAAAGCAATCTACAGATTCAATGCAATCCCCATCAAAATCCCAACTCAATTCTTCACTGAGTTAGAAAGGGCAAATTGCAAATTCATGTGGAATAACAAAAAACTTAGGATAGCAAAAACTATTCTCAACAACAAAAGAACCTCTGGTGGAATGCCTGACCTCAAGCTGTACTACAGAGCAATTGTGAAAAAAAAAAAAAAAACACTGCATGGTACTGTACAGTGACAGACAAGTAGATCAATGGAATAGAACTGAAGACCCAGAAATGAACCAACAAACCTATGGTCACTTGAGCTTTGACGAAGGAGCTAAAACCATCCAGTGGAAAAAAAGACAGCATTTTCAACAAATGGTGCTGGCTTAACTGGCAGTTATGATGTAGAAGAATGTGAATTGATCCATTCTTATCTCCTTGTACAAAGCTCAAGTCCAAGTGGATCAAGGACCTCCACATAAAAGCAGAGACACTGAAACTTATAGAGGAGAAAGTGGGGAAGAGCCTCGAACATATGGGCACAGGGGGAAAATTCCTGAACAGAACACCAATGACTTGTGCTGTAAGATCAAGAATTGACAAATGGGACCTCATAAAATTGTAAAGCTTCTGTAAGGCAAAGGACACTGTCAATAAGACAAAAAGGCAACCAACAGATTGGGGAAAGATCTTTACCAATCCTANATCTGATCGAGGGCTAATATCCAATATATACAAAGAACTCAAGAAATTAGACTCCAGAGAACCAAATAACCCTATTAAAAATGGGGTATAGAGTTAAACAAAGAATTCTCAACTGAGGAATACCAAATGGCAGAGAAGCACCTAAAAAAATTGTTCAACATCCTTAGTCACCAGGGAAATGCAAATCAAAACAACCCTGAGATTCCACCTCACACCAGTCAGAATGGCTAAGATCAAAAACTCAAGTGTCAGCAGATGCTGGCAAGGATGTAGAGAAAGAGGAACACTCCTCCATTGCTGGTAGGATTGCAAGCTGTTACAACCACTCTGGAAATCAGTTTGGCGGTTCCTCAGAAAATTGGACTACCTGAGGACCCAGCAGTACCACTCCTGGGCATATACCCAGAAGATGTTCCAACATGTAATAAGGACACATGCTCCACTATATTCATAGCAGCCTCATTTGTAATAGCCAGAAGCTGGAAAGAACCCAGACGTCCCTCAACAGAGGAATGGATACAGAAAATGTGGTACATTTACACAATGGAGTACTACTAAGCTTTTTAAAACAATGAATTTATGAAATTCTTAGGCAAGTGGATGGATCTGGAGGATATCATCCCGAGTGAGGTAACCCAATCACAAAAGAACATACATGATATGCACTCACTAATAAGTGGACATTAGTCCAGAAGCTCGGAATACCCAAGATATAATTCACAAAACACACGAAACTCAAAAAGAAGGAAGACCAAAATGCCTCCATGAGATCCAGCTGTAAGGCATTTTCTCAATTAGTGATCAAATGGGGAGGTCCCCTTGTGGGTGGTGCCATCTCTGAGCTGATAGTCTTGGGTTCTATAAGGAAGAAAGGTGAGCAAGCCAGGGGAGGTAAGCCAGTAAGTAACATCCCTCCATAGCCTCTGCATCAGCTCCTGTGTCCTGACCTGCTTGTGTTCTAGTCCTGACTTCCTTTGATGATGAACAAGAACATGGAAGTTTAAGCTGAATAAACCCATTCTTCCCCAACTTGCTTCTTGGTCATGATGCTTGTGCAGAAATAGAAACCCTGACTAAGACAGCCATCCATTGGATGGAGTACAGAGTCCCCTATGGAGGAGCTAGAGAAAGTACCCAAGGATTGAAGGGGTTTGTATCACCATAGGAAGAACAACAATATGAACCAACCAGTACCCCCAGAGCTCCCTGGGACTAAACCACCAACCAAAGAAAACACATGGTGGGACTCATAGGTCTAGCTGCATATGAAGCAGAGGATAGCCTAGTCGGCCATCAATGGGAGGAGAGTCCCTTGGTCCTGTGAAGGTTCTATGCCCCAGTATAGAGTAATGCCACAGCCAGGAAGCAGGAGTGGTTGGGTTTGTGAGCAGGTGGAGGGGTCAGGGGATAGGTGGATTTTTGAGGGGAAATGAGGAAAGGGGATAAATTTGAAATGTAAATAAAGAAAATATCTAATTTAAAAAAAAAAGAAACATTCACCCATGGAAATTATCTCGATGAACTTCACAACACAAGTCACAAGTTTTAAAGTAACAATTGTAAACATGATCGAAGAATTAAACTTTGAAGAAGATACAAACAACTGAATGATCTTTAAGCAGGCAAGAATAAAACTCCTGACTTAAGTGCAAGAAAATACAGACAGCTGAATGAAATAATGAAGAGAATTTGAGACATGAAAGAAAAAAGTATTAATGATAACTCTAACTTAAAGTTTGAAATGAAAAAATTCAATAACCTAACTAGAAAACTCAGCAGAAATCTTTAGCAGCAGAAAAGTCATTTTAAGTATAAGATAGAATATTTGACTTAAGGGTAAAGCAGTAGAATTGGACCACTCAAGCAAAAAAAAAAAAAAATAAAATAAAATAAAAATTTTAAAGTATAAAGTATATGAAGGTGTATGCAGAAACTTTGGGACACCATATAAAGATAAAAATGTATTTATTACAGGATAGAACAAAGAGAAAAATCTCAGGTCAGTGGTATAGACCAGATCTTCAGCAGAATCATAGAAGAAAACTCCAACTAAGAGAAGCATGCCCATTTAGATACAAGAGTCACACAGAACACCAAGTAGATAGGACTGGAAGAGAAACAACCCTTGACGCATCACAGTTAAAACACTAAATGTACAAAAGACAGACTATTGAAAGTTGCAAGAGCATCAGGGAAATGCAAATCAAAACAACCCTGAGATTCCATCTCACACCAGTCAGAATGGCTAAGATTAAAAATTCAGGTGACAGCAGATGCTGGCGA
>NC_034590.1:133719615-133734224 GCF_900095145.1 Mus pahari | reverse complement strand
ACCCAGCACAAGGCAAGGCCTGGGCCAAGTAGTGGGAGTGGGTGGGTAGGGGAGCAGAGGTGGGGGGAGGGTATAGGAAACTTTCGGGATAGCATTTGAAATGTAAATAAAGAAAATAATAATAATAATAATAAAAGAGAAAAAGAATAAAAAAACTGAAAAAAAAAGAAAAAAAAAGAAAATTGCAAGAGAAGTAAATCTAAGTCATATATAAGGGAAAGCCCATCAGAATAACAGCAGAAAATAGAAACTTTGAAACCAAAAAGGCTTAAAGTGATACATCGAAAGTCCTAAAATACCATAGATGCCAAACCAGACTGCTGGACCCAGCAAAACTCTTAAGTTTTCATTGAAAGAGAAAGAAAAACTTTCCATGCTGTAAACACTAAAAGAGTTCATGTACCAGACTAGCTCTATGGAGAATGCTAGAATTAGACTGAAGAAAAGAAGACGCACAGTCAGAACTGCTGTGAGATTGTGTTCCCAGAAATGGGAGGGAAGCTGCAGCCATGGTAACTCAACAGAATGGCTGACTAAACAAGACCTGAACAAGGATGACACCAATACCCATGCTAAGGTAAAAGGAGAAATTTCACAGGGCACACCCGTTAGACAAAGAATTACAGGCCACTGGCATTCAAGACAGTAGCAGCTGCCAGCACACATAGGGCCACAGGGCCATTCCCAGAAGCCTAATAGACCCACAGAGGCTTCACAGGTAGACACAGCAACAAGGATGACCCTGTAGAGTATGCATTATCTCTGGAACAACTAAAAGAAAGGGCAGGTCTTATGGAAAGATGCCTTTAAAAACTAGTTTCGTGAAATTGGAAAAGAAGATGGTAGAAGGAAATGATACGCGCTGCAGAGAGAAGCAGAACTAGGAATGTGGAAGCAGTGACAGGTGCAGGAGGTGGGGGTGGGGCAGGGGGCATGGCAGGCAAAAGAGCATATCCTTGCCAAGTGGGGCTGGTACTCAGGCTGCCAGGAGCCTCAAAGCACCAATGGGACCATTTCACCCACTAGCCACTAGATCCGCAGGCCTAGCCCACAGCGGGGCAGCTGCAATCGCTGCTCCTTGCCCTGCTAGGGGGAGGAGAGTGAGGGCACAGTGCTCACTGCCCAAGGGCTGCAAACATGATGGTTGTGCCTGCGGTGCCAGCAGGGTAGTGGCATTACAGCACCATTCACATTAGCCAGGAGATGGGATCAGCCCAGGTGTCCATCAATAGGTGAATAGATAATGAAAATGTGGTGTGTATACACAATAGAATTGTATTCAGCTGAGAAATAAAATGAAAGTTGCAGGAATGTGGAAAGATCTGGCAAGTATTATATTAAACAATTTGACTCAGAAAGACAAAAAAATCACTTGGTTTTTTTTTTTCCCCATATATGAATCCTAGCTTATCATGTTCAGGAGGACCTTTGACAGCAACTTATATATACTGTATTCCCTTAGATACAATATGATTGGCACCGAACTGATTTTCAAGAAATACACATAACAGGGAAAAGTGAAGGCCTGGCACTAGCCTGTTACAGTCTTTCCACTAATTTCAGGCTTGAGTCACTTCATAGCTGCAGAACCCATTACCTCAAAAGAGTCCCAGTAACTTTGATTACTGAAATGTGTAGGAACTGTGGCCCTTTGTCAGAGGCGTGGCTGTGGGTGGGGAAAGACACTTTGACAATTGGGAATATAAATAATACCAATGTTAATCTGGAAGGGTCCTGGACACTACTGTCATCAGCTCTGTAAGAGGCACCTCTGTGGACCAGATAGTACTAGCTCTGTATTCATTGGGTTGAAGGATCTTGGTACCAACTTTGTGGTATTTCCCAGATCCATACATTTTCAAATGGAATAAACACCAGAAAAATGGCATGAACTGGCTCACACTGGCTTCCTGACCCACAGGGTAAAGACTTCCAAAATAATAAGCTCTTTAAAAAATTATACCCATAACAAAAAACAACGTTAAGAAAGTAATAATAACATATCTATTTAACTTGGCTGTTTAGCATTTGTAGTAAATGGTTTTTTCTGAATAACAGTCTTTTTAAAATTTTTAATCAGGTGTTAATTCTAGTTACTGCTGCTGTTTCAATTTTAGACTATTTACTGGAAATATTGCATGGCATTCGACATGTGATACACAGCTACCTGACTGGGCAATGCTCCTGTTTAAAATTCCATTCATTTGAGTCTATATGTCTTCCATAAATTGGGATTTTTATGCGGTGACTCTTAGAAATACAGTCTCTTAGAATTTAAAAAATAAACCTCCTATGTAAATCACTTTTTCTAAAAAGCGGTTTCTTGTTCCTGAACCCTAAGAAGATGGACAATGTAACTGTAAGTAGCCATTAGATCTGAGGTTGTCATGGTAAACTACAATCATCTACTGAACTGTAGAGAAGCATGTGTCCAGCATGTACCTCATAGCTGAAGAAGTTGTGGTTAGTGCCAAACTCATGTACGCACTGATAGAAACAGCTTAAGGAAGAAAATCTATCAGTTGCCTCGTGTTTTTTAACATAACTCCATTCACCACACCAAGGAAGACACAACAGAGCAGTTCAGCCTGGTGGGCACACATGGCCAAAACTGCTCATGCGGTGGCAGATCGGAACAAAAAGCAAGGACAGGACAAGCAGCCAGGAATGCTCTTCAAAGCCCCACCCCCAGGGACCCACCTCAGCAAGCTTGGCCCCAACTCCCAACATTTTAGGAACTTCCAAAATAGCACCATTGGCTGGGGACCGCGATCATTTTGATGTTCAGATCTTCGATGACCTGAACGTATGAATATAAAAATGCTGAAGGAACACTATATGGTTGAGATGACCCAAAATAATCCAAGAGAAATAATGTCTTAGCTTTAAAAAGTAGAGAGGTGCATCATTAGAAGTCAATGCTTTCTTCCATTCAGTCCTTTCATAATACTGCCCTGTCTAGTGATTATGGTCTATACAAAGGCAGGTCTATGAACTCAGTTCCAGAGGAGTGAAAGTATGATGTATCAGTCAACTTCCCTTCACTATAATCAAGTACCTGAGGCAATTTATTTATGAAAAGAAAAGATTCACTTTGGCTTACGGTTCTGTTGATGCCAACTCATGGTCAAGTGGCTACATTGTTTAAGTCCCTGGCAAAGCAGCACATCATGGCAGAACATGACAGAATACTGCTTATGTCATGAGTCAAGAAGTAAAGTATAGAAACAAAAAGAGGAGAAAATCAGGTTCTGACCATTCCCCTCTAGTTCAGTCTCTTGATAGCCTAAAGACCTCCCACTAAGCCCTGCACCTAAAGCATAAACTACCTCCCAATAGCATCACCCTGGGGAGCAAGCGTTTGGGAGACATATACCACTCTGACTGTGTGTACTGGCTGGTTTGTGTATCAGCTTGACACAAGCTGGAGTTATCGCAGAGAAAGGAGCCACCCTTGAGGAAAGTCCTCCATGAGATCTAGCTGTAAGACTCAATTAGTGATCGAGGGCCTACTATGGGTGGTGCCATCTCTGGGCTGGTAGTCTTAGGTTCTATAAGAGAGCAAACTGAGCAAGTCAGGGGAAGCAAGCCAGTAAATGCCATCCCTGCATGGCTTCTGCATCAGCTCCTTCTTCCTGACCTGCTTGAGTTCCAGTCCTGACATCCTTTGGTGATGAACAGCAATGTAGAAGTGTAAGCCAAATAAACCCTTTCCTCCCCAACTTGCTTCTCGGTCATGATTTTTTGTGCAGAAATAGAAACTCTTGACTAAGACACTGTGGTAGTGTGAGCTACCTTACCAGGGCATTATACCCTCACTGAGGGATGGGCTCTGACAGAAATGTAGAATGGATACTCAGTACTTCTCCCTTGTTCTACCATATTAACTTTTTCTTTAAAAGAAAAAAAATCTGTGTCCTAAAGTGACACCCCATGAGGTCTCACCAGCATGGTACCTAAACATGACCTGAGCAAGGACAACACCAACAGACATGCTAACATGGAAAGAGGAAGCCTTACAAGACCTCAACCATAGGACAAACACCTAGAGGCAACTGAAGAATACTAAAAGTGGAAAAAATAGTCTTCTCCAGGGAAGGGAATACCAACTGGTTATCCAATAGTAATTTTAGCCAAGAAAACATGTAAATACTTTACACAGTCCAAGTTGTGTGTGTGTGTGTTTGTATATATATACAACAACAACAACAACAGTTTAATAAAAGAGGCTCTGAATTTAATAAAGAACAAGGAAAGCACCTGAGGGAGTTAGAGGGAAGAAAGAGAAGAAGAAAATAATGCAATTATAATCTGAAAAAATATTTTAAAAATTCTATTCGCTGCCCCCTTACTATTTCGTATAGAGTGTGCTAATAGTGGATGACATAATAATTTATTTATGGGAGATCAAGACAGGATTCTGATGAACTAGAATAGGGGTTGTCAGATATTTTTCTGAAGAAAGTCCTAAAGTGAACAAGCTAGGCTTTGTGCTGTCGTGTGACATCTGCTCTGCCACTGGCCACAAAAGCAGCTATAGACAATATGTCAACAACTGAACATGGAAGGGAACCCATTTTCCAGTGTGGATGGTGGGCTGGATTTGACATGGAAACTATGGTTTGTCATCCCACAGGATAGATGATAAATCTGCATCAGTGTATTTGTGGTAACTACGGAGACCTTGATTCCTCCTTTGTGCCGGTGGTGAAGGCCATTGCGTCCTACTTTGCAGGAAAACAGTTCTGTCACTATATTGTTTTTGGAATTGAATTACAGATCTGTGCAGACCTAGCCAAGAGGATGGGGGTAGCTCATTCAGCTCTTAAGCCAAGCCCTTTACTGTGCTTTCTAGAGCAAACTAGGACAGTGGTCTCAACCCATGGGTCATGACCCTGTAGGGTCACATATCAGACATCCTGCATATCATATATTTACATTACAATTCATAACAGTAGCAAGATTACAGTTACGAAGTAGCAGCAAAATAACAAAGGTATTGGGAAGGTGGAGAACCTCTGAACTAGAAAGTGAAAATGCATTTCTAAGAATTCTTAGCAGCTGGGGTTTTCCATGTGAAACTATGTTCCACCAAGAAGATACATTTGTACAGACCCAAAAATGAAAGTGAGTAACGAGGGAAGGAACCAGAACCCAAGGGCAGAAATGCCATGCATGAACAGGGACTGGATGTCCAGTGCCCAAGGCAGGAGGGCCGGTACCTGGAGCTAACTGCTACAGCTCAGACTGTTAGGGGTGAGCAGGGAACAGTACTGGAAGGAAATGGCACCAGGGAGAGCAGCTGCCCCAGGCAGCCCTGATGTCTGCCTTTACCATCCAAGTTCCAATGAGTGCCTGCCCTCCAAGAGAGGCAACACTAATAAGCACAAATTTCATGATATAAAGGTCTCTCTCTTTGATCTGGTTTTAATAATTTTCATTACCCACCTACTAGTTTAATGCTCAGTATGGATGAGTCACCACATATTAATTTTTAGTGAATTAAGATTGCTGCCCATTATTGTCCTACGTAGACTTGGAAATTGCCTAAAAGATGCATAGCTGAAGAACGTTAGAGTCATTGTACCAATTTTGTTTTTCCCTACACAAGCCAACTTCTGTGACTTCAGCAAGGGGAACACAAGCTTTTGAAATGAAACTGGAGAAGATTAAGGTTCCATTGACCACCATCTCTATCATTCACAAGCAAAGCCACATCCCCAAAAAACAAAGCTGGACACCTACCTACATGATGGCTAGGGTAATGGCCATATATATGCCAAACAATTATCCAGGCATAATGACACACACCTGCAATCCCTTGTTTCGCATGAATCATTAATAATTAAACAATCATTTTAAGTTTCTTGCCTACAAAAGCCAAGATGTTAGGAGGGATTTAATCTATAGCTATTGTGCAAAGGACAATATACATCAAAAGCTTTCATATTTAAATCTCATCACACCAGCAAGCAGATATAAGTTAACCTTTGCAGACCACAACATTTGTGTTGTCCAAAACTGAGGAATGGGACCTGCTGAGGTACTAGCAGCAGACATTTTAGGATTGTCCCTCTCCTGTGGGCTCAGCTTGGCCCAGCTTCTCCAACTGGGAGATGGTCTGCAGTTCAGTCTTTGCTTCACCAGTAATCTATCCTGCAGATTCCACCTCAACCCAGAGAGTCTGTCCCTGACTCCAGGGGACCTGGCATTCTCACTGCTCACAGCTCTGTTTGTCTCTGCACGTAGCTCAGTTTTTGATTATTCACTGTGCAGCCATTAGAATTTTCTATCTATTAGCTGGCAGGCTAGCTGAAGCTGCACAGATCCCTCTTTACATATCCCCAATACACAGCACAAAAGCTCACAATTACTGTCAATGAAGAAACCAGTGGCTACACTCTGCCTGTCCCATATTATCCCCATGGTGCAAGTGTGGACACTGAAAAGCAGCCTATGCAAATCGAGATCCTCCCCCTTAGGTTATGGCCCTGTGCTGTGGTTGGAAGTGTCCCAAGCATGTCTCCTCCCATGGTGTCATGTGACCCTCTTCTGGTTTTAGATGTAGTATAAGTCACTTCCTGTGTGTATCACAGGGCTCTTGCAGTAATAGAAATGGTCTGAGCATGAAGTATCTCTTCCTACTGTGTTATCTGACCCTCAGTGGTTTTTAGGCAGGTCTAAGCCTGTTTCTTAAGCTTTCTTGTACAGAATTTTGATTCCTGGTGTGGAGAAAATGAAGCAGTGGGACTTTATGAGGGAACTGGGCTCTGGGATGAACATACCCAACGGGATTAATGCTGCTGTTGAAGAGTGAGTGAATTCTCTTGGAAGCCTCTCACTCTCCCTTGCTTCCTATTTTACCAAGTTTCTGCTCTCTTTCCACAGGCTCCCACCAGGTTCTCCATCATTTTATCAAACAGCAGAAGAACCTCACCAAAGACCAACCCAGTGAAGTTGCCTATCTTGGACTGTCAACCTCTAATACTGTGAGGTTTTTCTTATTATTCTCTCATACATTATATCCTAACCATAGTCTCCCCTTCCTCTACTCCTCCCAGTTATCCCACCCCTCTCCCTTCTCCTCCAGATCTGCCCTTCCTCTGTTTCTCTTCAGAAATGAGCAGGCCTCCAGGAATATCAACTCAACTCCATATAACAAGCTGTAAGACTAGGCACAAGCCATTTCATATCAAGACTGGATGAAGCAACCTAGTCTTGACATGAGCAGGCAAAGAGTCAGAGACAACCCCTACTCCCATTGTTAGGAGTCCTACAAGAACACCAAGCTGCACAACCACAACATATATACAGAGGACTAACTCAGACCCATATAAGTTCTGTGATTGTTGCTTCCGTTTCTGTGAATCCCTCTGAGCCCTGCTTAGGTGATGATCTGAGCCATATTCTTGTGGTGTTCTTGACATTTCTGGCTCCTCCAATCCTTCCTCCCCGTCTTCCTTGAGGTTTCCCCAAGCTCCACCTAATGTTTGGCTGTGTGTCTTTGCATCTGCTCCCATCAGTTGCTAGACGAAGCCTCTGTGATGACATTGGGCTATGCACCAATCTATGAATATAGCAGAATATCACTAGGAATTATTTCATTTACTTTTTTCTATCCTTGGTCTCTGGGCTATCCAGCCCTTGGTTTCTGGCCATCCAGGCAGTGTCATATGTGGCCTCCCTCTCATAGAATGGATTCACATTGGACCAGTCATTGGTTGGCCACTCCTACAAGTTCTGCCCCACCATTATCCCAGCGCATCTTGCAGGCGAGACAAATTGTAGGTCTAAGGGTTTGTGTCTGGTCAGTGTCCCAGTCCCACCACTGGAAGTCTTGCCTGGTTTCAGAAGATGATGGTCAGTTCAGGCTCTGTCTCCTCTAGGAGTCATTGCTAGGATCACCCTCATAGATTCCAAAAAAGTTTCCACAGCACTAATGCTGTGGGTTTTAAAAAATCCTCTTTTCTGTGCTTACGCCCTGCCTGTGGTATGCTATTATAATAGTGGAAAACAGAAAATCACACCATTGCATATTGCAGCTAGGAGCTTCAGTGAGATCCTAATTGCTGTTCACACCAGAGTGAAATGAAACCACTGTGAGACAAGCCAGCCCTCAGAAGCAGTGATTGTATGCAGATGCTTCTACGGCAGGAAGACCTGTGACATCACGGTCAGACCCTGTGATATCAAGGTCAGATCCATGGTTCCTTTTCACTTCTCTGGTAAGAAGCTAAGAGTTCCCACAACAGCCTTTGTACCATAAAAGCTTCAGAAGGGACTCTGTGAATTCTTCCGTGTGCATCACTTTTGTAAAATCATAGTTTCTTCAAGAAGTCATTTTAGATTTTTAAAGTCACATTCTAAAACTCTGTCAATACATGAAGAGATGTGTGGTCTTAAAATTCCACTTCACTAAGAAAGCTTTCAGAACTCTCCTCATCTGGATGATTTTACTCATAAATTGGGTTTTATTTTGAATACATGCAGACATAATTCTGCACAAATAGAGCTTTTCTGTTCATTTTTTGTTGGATTTTTTTATATTTCTTACCTTCCTTCTATATCTATCAGCCATAAACCCCAATCAGCAGCCTGGTCTCTGCCCTTTCATATAGTATTATGTCTGCATAATTCCATTTAATCCTGTATCTACCTGTGCATTGTTCAATATGGAAAACCTTTTTTAAGTGGTGTCCTACAGGAAGAGGCTGTGGTTACTTAGGGCCTTTACATCTTTTGGTCCTTCAAAGATATTCTTCTGGGGCCTCTGGGTGACTACCATCATTAAATGACTGTATAGTATTCTCTGGGCTGCAGATATTGTGGAATCTAGTCCTGCTCCAGCGTGGGAAATGTTCCCTTCCCAAGGGCCACTAGGGAGCACTGTCAGAGCAGTGTCGGGGTGAGCAGCAGCCAGCTTGGGCAAGACTCAGAGACACATCTGTGGCTAAACGAACCTCTTCATCCTCAGCTGAAGGTGCAGTGTTTGTCTCCACTTTTCTCCCAAGCCTTTCTCAAGAAAAGAACCCAGAACTCACTGGCTTTCTCTAATTAGGGTTTTACATGTCATTTTGGCCATGGGGATTGGGGGGTTATGAGAGACTCGGGTTTCTTGTTTGGGTCCCCTACAGTTGTTGATAGACACAGAGAAAATGACTGGCCAGAAATGTTCTAAACTGCACAACCAATGAAAAACAGTCACTGTCACTGCTGCCACTTCAATGCCACAGCTCAGGACAGAAAATTCTATAAAGCAGGCTAAGAGCTTGACATCCATTATCTCAATTGATATTCACAGAAATCTCATGATAGAAGCACACTTTATATTGTATTATACAAATGACTTTTGTGATGATGTAGATATGACAGGTCCACATATCAACACAGATCTTCTGAAGACAGAACACGAATTTTCTTACACTTTAAGCAGGTCACTGTGTGGCCACTCCTGAATCTCCGTGTCTAACTCCTGGAACTGTTTGAACCAATCCTAGTTCAATCCATGTTCCCTATGTTCTTGTAAAGTCACGGCAATGTAAGCACATAGAGTCACTTGCATTGGCTCTTACTTCCCTGTCCTGGATGCCTGCCTCTCCTTTAGGCTCATCCTGACTTTAGCCAATGCTCTGTAAGACAATCTCTTCCTTCATGGGTGAGCTCATTGCCCCATGTCTCCCCAGGATCTTTCCACCTTAAGTTAAGTGACAAAAAAACACAAAGTGACTCACCTACCTAACTCTTCTCTAAAAAACCACACCCTCAACCCAGGTCCTAGGCTTGCTCACAGTGCGCACCTTGGCACATGGCAGACCTTCAGTGTAAGTCCATAAACATACAAATGACTGGAAGAACTATGAGGGGTCTCTGAAAGGAGCAGAGTCAAATTACAGTCCTAATGACATAAAATGTATAGAAAGAAAAGCCAGCAGATTTGAGTTGTTTCTTTCAGAGAGGATTTCTGTGACAAATTCATTTTCCAAACCAATTTAGCAAATAAAGAGGCCCTGGCTTTGCTCTACAGCAGAGCCTTGAGGGCTGTTTGCCCTGTGGACCCCAGCACTGAAAACTGAAAGTGTGTCCTGGGCTATTCAGAGAGAGAGAGAGAGAGAGAGAGAGAGAGAGCGAGCACTGTGCTAGCGGCTGCCAGGAGAGAAGGCTCGAATTTTTATTAAGAGTGAAAAATACTCCAGGATCCAGCTTTACATGGTGGCCGTTAAAGGGCTAAAAAGCAGGAAAATTTCGCTTACATCAGAAAAGAGTGTGGTGATCATGGACATTGCGTTTCTCTCCAGAAACACACAGAGACTGGCTTCCTCTGGATGTGCTTATCATTTTCCTCCCTTTCCAGAAAGTGCATCCATCCTCCTGGGAAGAGAAATGAAGACCCAATGACGAAGAAGCTGCCAGGACCACACGTGCTAATGTTCTTTCTCGTGTGCTGTTTTCTTTCTGTGAACTCTGAGATGCCACTAATGAGAAGAGCCAATTATTACACCTGCTGACCAAGAGCAGGCTTTGCTGCCCAATAACACAGCCTTCTCTGACCATTCACTCTAATGAGAAACTGGGTAATTGCGGGACTCTTTGTCAGTAGTTGAGAATTTTAGTTGATGTTGAATTTACAGCCAGAAATGCGTTGGTTTTGATGTTTCAAGTCTAATTAGATTTATTTTATATATGAAGAAATGCCAACTTTTTTCTTTTCATGACCCCAAATTTTAGATATATTTTGTACATCAAAGAATAAGATTGAGATGGAGGCTCCAAATACCATCTGCTTCGAGTCAGAGATAACTACATCCCACTCATTCCAGAAAGTGAACCAGCCACCTTCCCTGATGTTTCTGAAATATTCCATCCTGCTAACTCTTGGCACAGATTGTTTCCTTGAGCCTCAGAAGCTATTGTCTTCATTTCCTCTGTGCTCAGTTTAGCTTCTCTATTGTGATCATTTTCTCTACTGTGGAAGGAGGAGCTGAGTTGGTTTCCCCTGTCTCCAGTTTCTCTATAGGCTTTTGCCAAGATTTTGCTTTTTTTTTTTTAATTATACGTGTGTGCCTGCATGTACATATATGCGTGTGTGTGTGTGTGTGTGTGTGTGTATGCATGTGTGTGTACAAGTGCATGAGTGCTGACTTTTAACTGCACACATCACACTGCCTATGTCACTCCCTCTGCCTGGATGTCCTGCCCTTTCCCACATTGGCTCCCAACACCTGAGGTCCTTTGTGACGACCTCCTCATCTCCACACTGATCACTCTCCTAAGGACCACACATAGTCCTCTAAAGCTGTTTGATTCAAAGGGTGATCACAAGACAGGAGCACAGGCTGTGAGATTACTAAATGAGCAACACAGGGCCTACTCCTGAACTACCTGAGATGTTGCACCAGGGTCTTGCATCTGGATTTTAATAAACGTGTGATACTGAAAAGTACACCTCTAGCACAGTGTGATCTTACACATAGCTTGAGAGCTGTGTGTGGGTTTAATACTCTTAGATCAGAAGAGTTGTGATTTGATTTTATTGGGCAGAATAGAATCAGATTAGTGTGGAGGTACAATCGTGGGAGGGACTGTGCTACAGCGTTGTCTGTATCTGGCTGAAATTGTCACCCTTCACTGTTGATTGTACTTGGGCTTATGGAAGGTAGGCAACAAAATTTTTTAAAGGTACAGGGATACCCCCTGAAGAGTGCCAAGGTTAGCACTATTGGTCTTTGTACATCGTTTGGAATCTGCTCCTCTGCATGTTAGTCTCCTATTAGCTATGAAGTCAGGGTCTGTCTCTTATTCCCCTCGGAACTCTAGCCATTCTGATCATTTTATGTATTTAAAATATGGGTAAATGTATGTTCACAACAGACCATCTCTTCCAGAAACCTCCCTGCCTATTGTAGATGATGTATTCATCAACGTATTTTTTATTTGCTCTCTGAACATGCTTTTGGAAGTGGTAATGTGTCTCAAAATGCAGTCCTTGGCCAAAGAACCACACTGGTGCTACAATGAATACCCATGTGTGTGCATCCCATGTGTAGCCAACACAGATTCTTAGGCCTAGCCTACAAGGTTTGATTCTGATTTCTCATTTGTGGGACTCAAAGACCCTGGGCAATTCTTAGGAAGACCATGTAGAGTAAAGCATCTTATTATGTGGTCACTGTATTTGATTTAACATTAGTCATTAACCACAGAATAAGAAAAATTATTAGTCCCTCCACATAAGTCCAGTGATTCAAATCAGTAGTGAAGGAGTTCTAGGGAGACATTGAAGCAACCACACAACCCTGGGGAAATTTCATCATGCAAAGGTTCCCAAGTCTCTAAGCGCCATTGGACTTTGAATTGAGATGCTGACTTTGCCAATAGCCGCTTTGTGAAATAGGGAAGCAGAGCTAGAGGGATTCTTCTGTAACGCTACAACTTACATAAGGAGCCAGCAAAACACACAGCTGGGAATTCAAATCAAGGCATGGAAAGCAAGGGGAGGAAGGAAGGCTGGCTACCTTTCAGAAATCCTTAAAAACAGAGAAAAGGGAGTGCTAAAAATAGAGATGCATGTTCTTTCCCAACCCTTGGTCTTACTCCTATTTTCCTGTTGCTAACGCCACCTAAAATGTTAAGATCTTCATTCGGGATCACAAGCATGACCCAAAGCAGAGTGTCTGTACCTGGCAATGGCTTTTTTTTTTTTTTTCTGGCAGAGTCTATGGGAAATCATGGTTCTGGAGGCAGGGAATGCACAGGAAACTTAGTCAAAAATGACTTTTATAGCAAACTGCTCTTAAAATAATCCATTGGACTGTGTCAGTTGTGACCAGTTGCCTGGGTTAGCATGGAGACTGTTTTCTGCTGTTCTTCGTGGGTAGTCAACAACCAGGAGGTTTCTTTCTAAAATTTTATTTATTTGTGTATGTGTGTGTCCAAGGGTGCCCACCAAAGCCAGAAGGAGAGGGTGTCACATCCTCTGAACTAGGGTTACAGGCTGCTCTGAGTCACCCAATATGGGTACTAGGAAACAAATTCTAGCCCTCTGAAAGAGCAACAAGTGCTCTTAGTTGCTGGCCTATCTGTTCAGGCCCATGAGGCTTCACTTCTGAAATAAATATTGTTGACATAAAAAAAAAAATCCATTGGCCTATTGGCTACATGGTTATCCATTATTTTATACACAAGGACAGAGCCTTAATTACTTACCCAAGGCTTCACCTGGTTCTCATTCTTACTGCCTCACAATAAAGATTAAACTTGAGGATGAATTACAGGAGAGACAAACCATACCTTAACCAGTGTACTTCTTATCTTAAAGTAGAGTGAGGAGGATAAATAATGCTAAAGATAATTGAGAAAAGTCATAGGGAAACATTATTTTGTGCTTACTTAAAAAATAATTGTGATATATCCTAAAAGGTATAGACTACCTAACAAAAACCCCCAAATCTGGGCATGGGTGACCTATCTTTGAGTTATATTTCAGGGGAGTCAAAGAGACTCCCCAAACAATGTAGGCTATTGTTCTTGTCCCTGACTGTCCCCCAGAACTGGCAGGTAGCATCCTCTTGGTGACAGCACTACGCACATTCTACACAGGAATACATTTGGAACTGGTCAGGAAGTTTTCTCTATGAGTATCTCATGATATTACGAAAACTGCCAAGAAATAAATGCAATCAGTCCTACCTACTGTAGACTACAGCAATGACCAGCATGGCAAAGACATCTCCCAAGGGTTCAGGATAAAGATACCACTCAAGTGTGTCACTTTGGGGACAACCAACAGCTGTCTAGTTGATCTTAAGGTGCACTTACTAGGACTGCTTGGTGCTCCCTACCAACTGCAGTGTCAATAAGTGTTATAGAAGAGAGAACCCGCATGCTTCCAGCATGCTTGCCTTGCCTTATACAGGCCATAGATCAATATTTTTAAAAAGATAGGGAATGAACATAATTAAGACATTGCACTCACATATAAAATTGTCAAAGAAAAAATAAAATTTATTCTTTAAAATTTTTTTTCTTGGAATCAAAATTTCTTCCATACTACAATTAGTTTTGTGGCTCTGTAATGTTAATAGGAGGTTTGAAATGGGTAAAGAGCACATACAGATGTATACACAAACAGTTTTTATAATGATCTTTATAAAATCAGTGATCCTAAAACTGGGATTCTGGTAACTTAAAATATATTATCATATTGTAACTTTCAGCTAAAATAAGAAAGATAAAGATTTGTAAAGGAAATTGGAGTTTAGAAAAATCTGAAATAATGGTAACTTTTAATGTAATATTAAGTATCTGAGACTATTTGAATAAAAAAAAAAGACTTTAAAAGAAGAAAGCCAAGGCTGCAGTGGCAACTCGTATATGCTACAGAGAAGCATCTAGAAATAGAGTTGGAACTAACTGGTCATCAAAAATGAAAAGTCCAGATCAACTAAGAAAAGCCAGTCTTCAAAATGAGTGACTGTATTTATTTATTTATTTATTTATTTATTTATTTATTTATTATTGTTTGTTTGGTTGGGTTTTTTGTTTGTTTGTTTGTTTTATTTTCTGAGACAGGGTTTCTCTGTGTAGCCCTGGCTGTCCTGGAACTCACTCTG